>NW_026695061.1:0-217554 GCF_021218885.2 Marmota monax
CTATTGAAGGGCAGCTAGGTTGGTTTCCACAGTCTTGCTATTGTGAACTGTGCTGCTATGCACATCGATGTAGCAGTGTCCCTGTAGCATGCTCTTTTTAGGTCTTTAGGGAATAGACCAAGAAGGGGAATAGCTGGGTCAAATGGTGGCTCCATTCCCAGCTTTCCAAGAAATCTCCATACTGCTTTCCAAATTGGCTGCACCAATCTGCAGTCCCACCAGCAATGTACAAGTGTACCCTTTTCCCCACATCCTCGCCAGCACTTGTTGTTGTTTGACTTCCTAATGGCTGCCAATCTTACTGGAGTGAGATGGTATCTTAGGGTGGTTTTGATTTGCATTTCTCTGACAGCTAGAGATGTTGAGCATTTTTTCATGTACTTGTTGATTGACTGTATGTCCTCCTCTGTGAAGTGTCTGTTCAGGTCCTTGGCCCATTTGTTGATTGGGTTGTTTGTTCTCTTATTGTCTAATTTTTTGAGTTCTTTGTATACTCTGGATATTAGGGCTCTATCTGAAGTGTGAGGAGTAAAGATTTGTTCCCAGGATGTAGGCTCCCTATTTACCTCTCTTATTGTTTCTTTTGCTGAGAAAAAACTTCTTAGTTTGAGTAAGTCCCATTTGTTGATTCTAGTTATTAACTTTTGTGCTATGGGTGTCCTATTGAGGAATTTGGAGCCCGACCCCACCGACTGTAGATCGTAGCCAACTTTTTCTTCTATCAGACGGCGCGTCTCTGATTTGATATCAAGTTCCTTGATCCATTTTGAATTCACTTTTGTGCATGGCGAGAGAAAGGGATTCAGTTTCATTTTGTTGCATATGGATTTCCAGTTTTCCCAGCACCATTTGTTGAAGATGCTATCCTTCCTCCATTGCATGCTTTTAGCCCCTTTATCAAATATAAGATAGTTTGTAGTTTTGTGGATTGGTTTCTGTGTCCTCTATTCTGTACCATTGGTCCACACGCCTGTTTTGGTACCAGTACCATGCTGTTTTTGTTACTATTGCTCTGTAGTATAGTTTGAAGTCTGGTATCGCTATACCGCCTGATTCACACTTCTTGCTTAGCATTGTTTTTGCTATTCTGGGTCTTTTATTTTTCCATATGAATTTCATGATTGCTTTCTCTATTTCTACAAGAAATGCCATTGGGATTTTGATTGGCATTGCATTAAACCTATAGAGAACTTTTGGTAATATCGCCATTTTGATGATGTTAGTTCTGCCTATCCATGAACAGGGTATATTTTTCCATCTTCTAAGATCTTCTTCTATTTCTCTCTTTAGGGTTCTGTAGTTTTCATTGTATAAGTCTTTCACCTCTTTTGTTAGGTTGATTCCCAAGTATTTTATTTTTTTGAAGATATTTTGAATGGAGTGGTTGTCCTCATTTCCATTTCAGAGGATTTGTCGCTGATATACAGGAATGCCTTTGATTTATGCGTGTTGATTTTAAATCCTGCCACTTTGCTGAATTCATTTATTAGCTCTAATAGTTTCTTTGTAGAGCCTTTTGGGTCTGCTAGATATAGAATCATATCATCTGCAAATAGTGATAATTTAATTTCTTCTTTTCCTATTTTTATGCCTTTAATTTCTTTCGTCTGTCTAATTGCTCTGGCCAGTGTTTCGAGAACTATGTTGAAGAGAAGTGGAGAGAGAGGGCATCCCTGTCTTGTTCCAGATTTTAGAGGGAATGCCTTCAGTTTTTCTCCATTCAGAATAATGCTAGCCTGAGGCTTAGCATAGATTGCTTTTACAATATTGAGGTATGTTCCTGTTATCCCTAGTTTTTCTAGAGTTTTGAACATAAAGGGATGCTGTACTTTGTCAAATGCTTTTTCCGCATCTATCGAGATGATCATATGGTTCTTATTTTTAAGTCTATTGATGTGGTGAATAACATTTATTGATTTCCGTATATTGAACCAGCCTTGCATCCCAGGGATGAATCCTACTTGATCATGGTGCACAATTTTTTTGATATGTTTTTGTATCCGATTCGCCAGAATTTTATTGAGGATTTTTGCATCTAGGTTCATTAGAGATATTGGTCTGTAGTTTTCTTTCTTTGAAGTGTCTTTGTCTGGTTTAGGTATCAGGGTGATGTTGGCCTCATAGAATGAATTTGGAAGTTCTCCCTCCTTTTCTATTTCCTGAAGTAGCTTGAAAAGTATTGGTATTAGTTCTTCTTTAAAGGTTTTGTAAAATTCTGCTGTATACCCATCGGGACCTGGGCTTTTCTTAGTTGGTAGTCTTTTGATGGTTTCTTCTATCTCCTCAATTGATATTGGTCTGTTTAGGTTTTCTATATCCTCCTGACTCAATCTGGGCAGATCATATGACTTAAGAAATTTATCTATGCCTTCACTATCTTCTAATTTATTGGAGTATAAGGATTCAAAATAGTTTTTGATTATCTTCTGTATTTCTGAAGTGTCTGTTGTGATATTGCCTTTTTCATCCCGTATGCTAGTAATTTGAGTTCTCTCTCTTCTTCTCTTCACTAGCATCGCTAAGGGTCTGTCGATTTTGTTTATTTTTTCAAAGAACCAACTTTTAGTTTTGTCAATTTTTTCAATTGTTTCTTTTGTTTCGATTTCATTAATTTCAGCTCTGATTTTAATTATTTCTTGCCTTCTACTTCTTTTGCTGTTGTTTTGCTCTTCTTTTTCAAGGATTTTGAGATGAAGTATGAGATCATTTATTTGTTGGTTTTTTCTTTTTTAAGGAATGAACTCCAAGCAATGAATTTTCCTCTTAGAACTGCTTTCAATGTGTCCCATAGATTCCGATATGTTGTGTCTGTGTTTTCATTTATCTCTAAGAATTTTTTAATTTCCTCCTTGATGTCTTCTATAACCCATTGATCATTCAGTAACCTATTGTTCATTCTCCAATTGATGTATGCTTTTTCCTTCCTTCTTTTATCGTTGATTTTCAGTTTCATTCCATTATGATCAGATAAGATGCATGGTAATATCTCTACTCCTTTATATTGTCTAAGAGTTGCCCTGTGACATAATATATGATCTATTTTTGAGAAGGATCCATGTGCTGCTGAGAAAAAAGTGTAACTGCTTGATGTTGGGTGGTATACTCTATATATGTCAATTAGGTCTAGGTTATTAATAGTGTTATTGAGTTCTATAGTTTCCTTATTCAACTTTTGTTTGGAAGATCTGTCCAGTGGCGAGAGAGGTGTGTTGAAGTCTCCCATGATTATGGTGTGGTGGTCTATTAGACTCTTGAACTTGAGAAGAGTTTGTTTGACGAACATAGCTGCACCATTGTTTGGGGCATAAATATTTATGATTGTTATGTCTTGTTGGTGTATGGTTCCCTTAAGCAGTATGTAGTGTCCCTCTTTATCTCTTTTGATTAACTTTGGCTTGAAATCTATTTTATTTGATATGAGTATGGACACGCCTGCTTGTTTCCGAAGTCCATATGAGTGATATGATTTTTCCCAACCTTTCACCTTCAGCCTATGTATGTCTTTTCCTATCAAATGCGTCTCCTGTAGGCAGCATATTGTTGGGTCTTGTTTTGTGATCCATTCTACTAGCCTGTGTCTCTTAATTGGTGAGTTTAAGCCATTAACATTTAGGGTTATTATTGAGATATGGGTTGTTCTTCCAGCCATATTTGTTTATTTCTGTTACTAAACATTGTTTGTTTTCCTCTTTGATTGTTTCCCCCCCCCCTTTACTGTCCTACCTCCCACTGTTGGTTTTCATTGTTATTTTCCATTTCCTCTTCCTGTAATACTTTGGCTAGGATGTTTTGAAGAGATGGTTTTCTAGCTGCGAATTCTTTAAACTTTTGTTTATCGTGGAAGGTTTTAATTTCATTCTCCATCCTGAAGCTTAATTTCGCTGGATACACAATTCTTGGTTGGAACCCATTATCTTTCAGTGTTTGAAATATGTTATTCCAGGATCTTCTAGCTTTCAGAGTCTGTGTTGAAAGATCAGCTGTTATCCTGATTGGCTTGCCCCTAAATGTAATCTGCTTCCTTTCTCTTGTAGCTTTTAAAATTCTCTCCTTATTCTGTATGTTGGGCATCTTCATTATAATGTGTCTAGGTGTGGATCTCTTATGATTTTGCACATTCGGCGTCCTGTAGGCTTCTAGGATTTGGGATTCTGTCTCATTCTTCAAGTCTGGGAAGTTTTCTCGTATTATTTCATTGAATAGACTGCTCATTCCTTTGGTTTGGAGCTCTGTACCTTCCTGTATCCCAATGACTCTTAAGTTTGGTCTCTTAATGTTATCCCATATTTCTTGGATGTTCTGCTCATGGTTTCTTAACAGTCTTGCTGAGCTGTCTATGTTCTTTTCCAGTTGAAATACTTTGTCTTCATTGTCTGATGTTCTATCTTCTAAGTGTTCTACTCTGTTGGTAGTATTCTCCATTGAGTTTTTAAGTTGGTTTATTGCTTCCTGCATTTCTAGGATTTCTGATTGCTTGTTTTTTATAACCTCTATCTCCCTGTATAGTTGATCCTTTGCTTCCTGGATTTGTTTGCGTAATTCGTTGTCGAAGTGATCTTTCATTGTCTGATTTTGCTGTTTAATGTCTTCCTTGATACTCCAGATCATCTGAAGCATGTATATCCTGAATTCTTTATCTGACATTCCATCTGCTGCAGCTGTTACCTCTTCTAAAGTTGCGTTGACCTGCATTGCTTGTGGTCCTTTCTTTCCTTGTCTTTTCATACTGCTTGCGTATCTTTCCTGCAGGTGCGGGCGGCGGCTCTGCTCTCTCCTTATTCCAATTGGGGTGTCGTGGCTACCACGCCGGCAGGTCACTGGGCCTGTTCTGGGAGCTGGTGGCGGCTCTGTTCTGCCCCTACTCCAATTGGGGTGACGTGTCTGTCGTACCAGCAGGCCACTGGGCCTGTCCCGCTGGTCGGTCGCAGATCTGCCCACCTTTCGGGCACGGGTGGAGGCTCTGCTTTGCCCCTACTCCAATTGGGGTGTCGTGACTACCCCGCCTGCAGGGTGCTGGGTCTGTTCCTGGCAAGGGAGGCGACTCTGCTCTGTCACTACTCCAATTAGGGTGGTGTTTGTACCCCGCCGGCAGGCTCCTGGGCCTGATCCGCCGGTCTGTTGTAGGTCTGCCTACCTTGAAGGCGCGGGCGGCGGATCTGCCCTGCCCCTCCTACCACGCCTGCGGACCCCTGGGCCTGATCTGCAGGTTGATCACTGGTCTGCTCACCCTGTGGGCACGGGTGGCGGTTCCGCTCCACCCCCACTCCAATTGGGGTCACGTGACCACCACACCGGCAGGGCCTGATCCGGGCGTGGGATAAGGATCTGCTCTGCCCCTACTCGAGTTGGGGTGACGTGTGTACCACACTGGCAGGCCACTGGGCCTGACCCGCCAGGCTGTCACAGGTCTGTTTACCTTGCAAGCGCGAAGGGCGGCTCTGCCCTGCCCCTCCTACCACGCCCATGTACTACTGGGTTGTGGGTCTGCCCACCTGGCGGGTGTGGGTGGCGGCTCCGCTCCGCCCCCTCTCCAATTGGGGTCACGCGGTCACCACGCTGGCGAGCCGCTGGGCCTGCTCCGGGGGCTGGCGGCGGCCCGGCTCCTTCCCTCTGGCTCGAGGACAAATTGAGGAGACTCGGGTGACTGAGCCTCACCCCCCTTACCAGGAGACCAACTGCTTATGTCACCGCTGGTATTGATGAAGATCTCTCCTCCACCGCTTTCTGCTGACATCAGATCTCTGCCATGTTGGTATCCTATGCGAATGGCAGCATTTCGTTCCCCTTGCCAG
The DNA here is from genome assembly GCF_021218885.2 of Marmota monax. Classification (NCBI taxonomy): domain Eukaryota; kingdom Metazoa; phylum Chordata; class Mammalia; order Rodentia; family Sciuridae; genus Marmota; species Marmota monax. Next base: position 5,793 of record NW_026695061.1, read on the forward strand.
GCAACCCAAGCAATGGGTGAGTCCTGACCTGCCCTCAGCAGGACCCGGACCGAGACACAGTTTCCGCGGGCTCCTAGCCCCGGTCCAGGGAAGTTCCGGGAGCCGGAACTCGGCCGCTCCGTGCTCGGTGTAAGCTCCTATAAGTGTAAGCTCCAAGAAGCAGCCCCCGCGGGCTCAGTTCCGGGAGCCGGAATTCGGCCGCTTAGTGCTTGGTGTATGCTCTGATAGTAGCAGGGTCCAAGAAGCAGCCTCCGCGGGCTCCGCAGCCCTGAGCCAGGGCGGTTCCGGGACGGTTCCGGGAGCCGGGACTCGGCCGCTCTGTGCTCGGTGTAAGCTCCTATAAGTGTAAGCTCCAAGAAGCAGTCCCCGCGGGCTCAGTTCCGGGAGCTGGAATTCTGCTTCTTGGTGCTTCGTGTTTGCTCTGATATTAGCAGGGTCCAAGAAGCAGCCTCCGCAGGCTCCGCAGCCCGGAGCCAGGGCGGTTCCGGGACGGTTCCGGGAGCCGGAACTCGGCCGCCCCGCGCTCCGTGTTCACTCCGATAAGATCAGATTTTAAGAAGCCCCCAGGCGCTGAACCCTAGCAATCTGTCTGCAAGCCGCAGGCGAATTGCAGCCTGAAATTACCTGTTCTATGGCTGAATGAGCTGCGGTCAGTCAAAAACAGGTGTGGTGACGTCAGTTTACCAACATGGTGGCTGCTGGCCTCCTCTGTGGTCTGACCGGTGTGGAGAACCGAGATGGACCGCTTCCTTCCCCGTCTCGAACCCAGAATTCAGCCCTGAGTGCGGTGCTTGCGCGTCTGGCAGAAACTGCAGCGCTGTAACCCTGCGTCTCTATCCCAGCGCGCCTTGCAGACTCTAGCCGCGGGGCGATTTGCTTAATAAGCAGTGTTACCCTCCATGCGACAAACCTCTCGACACTTTGTATTTCTAAGTGCGTTTCAAGGGTTTTTGCTGTGTGATCACAGGTCAGTAAGAGGTCCCACAGCCCCACATGGCCTTGTCGTGGGATCATGAGTACTAGGTACCAAGATGCAGGACTGGACTACAAAAGACCAAGGTTCATCCTCTACTTAGGGATGAAAGATGGGTAGGGAAGATCTGCATTTTGGGAAACACTAGCAACCTTCCTACCCAACAAATATTGAGAGAGACTACCTGGGAGTATATCAAGCTACATCCCAGAACCATCACAAAGAGACCTTTAGAAAGATTTTTAGGTTGCAGGATAAACTTAAGATATGCATTTATCAAACAGGTTACATTACTACGTGTTCTAGTTAGGCATCCTATATCCCCATCAGTACTCTTATCCTGCCCTTCTTTTTTCCATAGTACTTATATCTTTCAACATTCTCGGTACTCATTTACTGTATTTATTATTTATTGTTTCTTTCTAGGACAATGTAAATTTTATAAGAACAATGATTGTTGTCTTTTTTTGTAGGAACACATAGAACAGTGTCTGTTAAAGATAAAATATCATTACTATAATATTTACAAATATTATAAAAATATATAATAAATATTTATCATGTATTATTATATTTCTAACAATAAATATTATATTTATCATTATATTATATTAATGATATTTTATTTGTTATAGAAAACATAATGAATATAATAACATATAATAAATATATTATATATTTAAATAAATAAATACAAATTATCATATTTATTATGTATTTTATAATTTTATAAATATCATATTAATTATATTTTATCTTTTCTATCACCTATAACTATCAATTTTAATTATTAAAAAGTAATGGGGATTAATGATTTACAATTATAGTCTCTAGATAATTCAAAATGCTATATATGAAACAACCACAGAAAAAGATTCCAAGCCAAGAGATTTGCTGACTCCAGTAGACACATCCATCTTTTATTTCATATACCAAATAATACTGTTTGTACAGAGAATTGTTGCCCTTCAAACATGTATGCAAAATTATTTTGTTACATTCAGATTCTTAAAGGGATGGATCTGAAAAACAGGATATGTCTTTTGCCTCCTATGTTGGGATCCCAAGTTCAGATTTTTATTTTGCTATAAAATTCCCAACATCCCCAATCCTATTTAAGTGTTCTTTCTTTTCTAATTCTTATAGGCTTGTAGTTAGGCATCTTTATTAGAAACTTCTTTTGCCTTGCATCATAGCTGCTTTTTAAGATACCTATAGATTCAACTACTCAATGACAATGGACAGATAATTTACGTGATTATTACATGGTATCTGGGGCAGAATTGTACCTAATACATGTCTGCTAAGTTGAATTGCCATAATCCATGCATAATTGGAGAGAGAAAATGCATATCTGTCATCACTGTGTGAAAGGAGTAAGGTGGAAAGAGAACAAGTTCTATGTATTCTTTGAAAAGGAGATTGCCAGAGCCAATAATCTGAGGAATCAGCTTTCACCTTTTCAAAAAAAAAAAAAAATCACCTCATCCTGTCTCTGGAAAAATAACAGTGTGCTGAGGAGAAAGACACCACTGAAGGTTTTGAAGTTCTGGATAAAGTATTCTTCAGATCCTTATCAAGGGCAAGAAGCAAAAAGTGGCACCTGAGACACTTGAATAAAAACTATGAATTAGTATAGTAGTCTTTCTGGCCTTCTAAAATTATCACCATCAAAATGGTGTGATGTACAATTATATATCTTTGGTATAATGGACCTCTGAAAGATAAACAAATATTGATCACACCAAGAGTCTTTGGACTACTAACATCTTTATAATTTTGTATTTGTTTAGTAGTTTTTATTCAAGAAAAAATGTAGGTAAGCGATCCTTACACAAACTCCCCAGATGCAGTACTTGTTTTACCACAGTGATATGTACTTACAAAAGAGCACACAGTTGTAAATACCATTTCCAGTTCACCATAGCTACAAAGTAAGTGAGGTCTTTATTATTAAATCATTTGGCTAGCAGCAAATGTATCACAACGTCCCATAACATGCTACTAGAGCCCAAAGCAGAGAAGTCATGATTTTAAAACTACTTTAGAAACATCATTGCAACAATAATATAAAGAGACTAAATTTTTATAATGCCACAGTATAAATTCAACTGTTTCATTTTTATCTTTTCTCTTAGGTTTTGTCCATCTGAACATATGATATTCACATAATTACAGTGACATTATAGTTATGTCATATCTTAGTCAATAAGACCAAGGATTTCAAGAGGGAAAATAAGGAGACATCAGCAATGTATTATGCTTACCTTCTGTAAAACTTTCCAAACTTTTTGATAAAATCCAACTGGGACTCTATTCAGGGCTCCATCCAACCTTCTCCGGCGTTGCCATTGACCTTGACGACTATCTCTAGTTGTCTGCTGACCAAATGCACTAGCAAAGGACCCACTATTTGGAGTATTACAGGTCCCAGGGGACTTGGAAGAAGAGAAAGAAAAAACATAAATCAGAAGTGATCTCTATTTCTCTGATAAAGTATTACAACACAGTGAACAATAAAAAATCTGCCAAATTTTATGCCACATATTATGTAATATAGCTATGATAAAGAGGTAACAGGGAAGCTAATAGACATCTATATAGTTAGTAGTGCTGTAAATTTGAAGAATCCTTTTAGAACACAATCTGATGTTATGTACAAAAAAGAAGAACCTTACAAATACTGATGAATAGAACATTGTTAGCTATCTCTTTACCTGGTTATCTCTTAAATTTCCAACTGGTCTATAGTTTTGTTTATTGCTCTTATGAGCCATAACACAAGCCTCAGTAAATTTAAAAGGATTAAAATCCAAGCACCACAATATAATTTAATTAGAAATCAGTTAAAGGAAGAAATTCAGGAAATTAACAAATATATTATAATTAAAGAACACACTCCTGAGTAACCAATGTATTAAGGAAAAAAATCAGAAGAAAAATTGGAAGATGAATGAAAACAAAAACACAACATACAAAAACGTATGTGGTATAGTTAAAATGGTGCTTAAAGAGATATTTATGTTTTAAATGCTTGCATTAAAAAGAACTGAATCTCAAATCAATAACCAAACCTATCTTCAGAAAAAAATTGAACAGAAATAAAGCAGAAGGAAGGACATAGTAAAGATTCAAGTGAAAAGAAATGAAGTAGAGAATAAAAAAATAAAAGAGAAAAAATAATGAAATCTAAATTTGTTTCTATGAAAATATCAATGAATAGAAAAATCATTAGGTAGATGAACTGAAAAAGAAGAAATAGATGACATCAATTCCAACCTCACATAAATGAAAAGAATCATAAGAACATATTATTAGCAGCCATGTGCTAACAATTAATCACATAACCTAGATGAAATGGACAAATTCCTAGAAAGAACAAACTACCTAAACTGCTTTAAAAAAACAAAATCTAAATCAATTCATAAGATCAGATTAATAAGACCAACAATTCCTACAAAGAAAAGCCCTAGTACAGATAGCTTCACTGATTAATCTATAAAACATTTAAAGACAAATCAATACCAGTCCTTTTTCTTTCTTCCTAGTATCTGGGGTTGAACCCTGGTCATTTTTTAATGCTATGCAAGTGTTCTGTTATTGAGCTATAACTGTGCCCTTTTAATTTTTTATTTTGAGACTGGGTCTTGCTAAACTGCCCAGGCTGGCTTTGAACTTTGAAATTTTTTAAATTCTCCTGCCTTAGCATCTCTAGCAGCTGGGATTACAGGTATGTGCAACCATGTCTGGCTTAGCACTAGTTCTTTTTGAAATGTTAAAATCATGCATTATAGTTATACATAACAGTGGGTTTCATTTTGACATAATCATACATGCTTGGAATATAATTCATTCCATTTCATTCTTCATACTTTACTTCTTCTTTCTCTCCCCTCTCCCATACCTCCTCCCCATTGCCATTTCTACTGGTCTTCCTTCTATGTGTTTATTGTTTCTTTAATTGATGCTTTATAGGTATTCAGAAAGGTTAAATTCATTGTAATATATTCATATATGTACATAGCTTAATTTGGTCAATTTCATTCTGCAGTTCCTCCCTTTTCCCATCCCTCCTCCCTCCCTCTTTATCCCCTTTACTTCATTGAAATCCCTTCTATTTTCATGGGATTTTCCTCCCCAGCCCTGCCTTTTTACCCCTTTATTTTGGTCTAGCTTCTTCATATGAGAGAAAACATTTAATCCTTGACTTTCTGAGTCCGGCTTATTTCACTTAGCTCAATGTTCTCCACTTCTATCCATTTACCAGCAAATGCCATAATTTCATTCTTCTTTATGGCTAAGGGAAACTTCATTATTAATATCAGTTCTTTATAATCACTTCCAAAAAAGAGGAAGGAACACATCCCAACTAATTCTATGAGACTAGTATTATCCCAATACCAAAACCAGCCAAAGACATCACAAATAAAGAAAACTGCAGTCTGATACCCTTTACAAATATAGATAAAAGAATGTTCAACAAGATGGGTATGGTGGTACCCTCCTATGATCCCAGCTATTTGGAGAGATGAGGCAGGAGGAATGCAAGTTAGAGGCCAGCCTTAGCAAATAAAAGATAAAAAAAGAGCCAGGGATGTAGAACACCCTTGTATTCAATCCCCAGTACTGCAAACAAACTAACAAACACCAAATGCTAGCAAACTGAGTTTTGTGATATATTAAAAGGATTGCACACTATAATGAAGTAGGATTTATTCTATCAGTTCAAGGTTTTTAAAATATCTAAACATTAATAAAAAACACCATCTGAACAGATGAAGAAAAAGCATTTGACAAAATTTGATATGCCTTCCTGAAAAAAAAAAAAAAACACTTAACAAACTAGGAAAAGAAAGGAATTTCCTCAATCTAACAAAAAGTTACATTTTGTATTCTCTGAAAATGAACACTAATAAAGACTGATACTTTCCCCTCTTAAGATAAGGATGCCAAATCTCACCACTACTATTCAGCATTGTAGTGGAGGTTCTAGACAGGACAATTAAGCAAGAAAAGAAGTAACATTATTTCTATTTACAGATAACATAATCTTGTATCTAGAAAATACTAAGTAACTCCTTAAACGTAACTACAACTAATAAATAATTTCAGTAAAGTTGTATGATTTCAGATCAACAAAAATCAATTATATTTTACTTGAATAGATGTTCCACTAAAGAATATATGTAAATGGTCCACAGGTATATCAAAAGATACCCAACACAGAAAAATCATTAGAGTAGAGGGAAGAGAATGGGGGAGAGAAGAGGAGGGGAGGAAAAGGGAAGGTACCAGGGACTGAAATAGAGCAAATTATATTCCATGCTTTTATAATTATGTCAAAATGAATCCTAATATTTATGTAACTAAAAGAATAATAAAATAAATAAGAAATTTAAAGAACTAAATTGTAAATTTAGTTTTTAAATGATAAAAAGGTGCTAAACATCACTTATTATCATGGAAATGCAAATCAACCCACAATCCACCCCTTCGTGTTCAAAACACTAGGCAAACTAGGGAGAGTAGGAACATACCTCAACATTGTAAAAGCTATCTATGCTAAATCTAAGGTCAACATCATTCTAAATGGAGAAAAAAAGAAAGTATTCCCTCTGAGAACTGGAATAAAACAAGGATGTCCTCTTTCACCAATTTTATTCAACACCATCCTTGAAACTCTAGCCAGAGCAATTAGAGAGAAGAAAGAAGTTAAAGGGATATAAATTGGAAAAGAAGAACTCAAACTATCACTATTTGCTTACAACATGATTCTATATTTAGAAGATCCAAAAAATTCCACCAGAAAACTTCTAGAACTAATAAATGAATTCATCAACATAGCAGGATATAAAATTAACACCCATAAATCAAATGTGTTCCTATACATCAGTGATGAAACCACTGGAAGAGAAATTAGGAAAACTACCCCATTCACAATAGCCTCAAAAAATAAAATACTTGGGAATCAACCTAACAAAAGAGGTGAAAGACCTCTACAATGAAAACTATAGAACACTAAAGAAAGAAACTGAAGAAGATCTTAGAAGATGGAAAGATTGCCCATGCTCTTGGATAGGCAGAATTAACATTGTCAAAATGCCCATACTACCAAAAGCATTATACAGATTTAATGTAATTCCTATTAAAATCTCAATGATATTCTACATAGAAATAGAAAGAGCAATCATGAAATTCATTTGGAAAAATAGGAGACCCAGAATAGTCAAAGCAATCCTTAGCAAGAAGAATGAAGTATGAGGCATCACAATACGAGACCTTAAATTATTCTACAGAGCCATAGTAACAAAAACAATATGGTATTGGCACCAAAACAGACATATAGACCAATGGTACAGAAAAGAAGACACAGAGACAAATCCATATAAATACAGTTATGTCATACTAGACAAAGGTGCCAAAAACATACATTGGAGAAAAGATATCCTCTTCAACAAATGGTGCTGGGAAAACTGGAAATCCATATGTAGCAAAATGAAATTAAACCCCTATCTCTCACCCTGCACAAAACTCAACTCAAAGTGGATCAAAGACTTAAGCACTAGAACACAGACCCTGTGCCTAATAAAAGAAAAAGTAGGCCCAAATCTCCATGTCAGCTTAGGAAGTGACTTCTTAATAAGACTCCTAAAGCACAAGAAGTAAAATCAAGAATCAATAAATGGGATAGAATCAAACTAAAAAGCTTCTTCTCAGCAAACAAGACAATCAATAACATGAAAAAGAGCCTAGGAATTGGAGAAAAATCATTATCACATGCACCTCAGAGAGTATTAATCTCCAGGATCTGTAAAAACTCAACACCAAAAAACAATTAATCTAATCAATAAGTTGGCTAAGGAACTGAACACTTCACAGAGAAAAAAATACAATCAATCCACAAATATATGAAAAAAAATGTTCACTATCTCTACATATTAGAAAAATGCAAATCAAAACTACACTGAGATTCCACCTCACTCAAGTCAGAATGCAATTATCAAGAATAAATGTTGGGAAGGATGTGGGGAATAATAAATGCAACAATAAATGTTGGGAATGATGTGGGGAATAAGATACACTCATACATTGTAAAAGCTATCTATGCTAAACCTAAGGTCAACATCATTCTAAATGGAAAAAAAAAGAAAGCATTCCCTCTGAGAACTGGAATAAAACAAGGATGTCCTCTTTCACCACTTTTATTCAACATCATCATCATACATTGCTGGTGTGACTGCAAATTGGTGCAACCACTATGGAAAGAAGTATGGAGATTCCTCAGAAAACTTGGAATGGAACCACCATTTGACCCAGTTATCCCACTCCTTGGTTATAGCCAAAGGACTTAAAATCAGCATACTACAGTGACACAGCCACATCAATGTTTACAGCAGATCAATTCACTATAGCTAAACTATGGAACCAACAGAGGTGCCATTCAACAGATGAATGGAAGAAACTGTGAATATTATTCAGCCTTAAAGAAGAATGAAATTGTGGCATTTGCCAGTAAATGGATAGCACTGGAGAATACCCTGCTAAGTGAAATAAGCCAATCCCCCCAAAACAAGGCAGAATATTTTCTCTGATATGTGGATGCTAATTCACAATAAGGGTGGGGGGGCTAAGGAAGAACAGAGGTACTTTGGATTAGGCAGAGGGGACTGCAGGGAGGGGAGGGGCAGTGGGGGTAGGAAGGATAGTAGAATGAATTGGACATTATTACCCTATGTGCATATATGATTACACGACTGGTGTAACTCTTCATTGTGTACAACTAGAAGAATGAGAAGTTATACTCCATTTATGTATGATATGTCAAAATGCATTCTACTGTTATGTATACTTAAATACAACAAATTTTCTAAAAAGGCTTATTTAGGATGGACATTTTCTTTTTTTAACTTTTTTTACTAGTTGTTGATGAATTTATTTTATTTTATTTATTTATTTGTATGTTGTGCTGAGAATTGAACCCAGTGCCTCACACATGCTAGGCAAGCACTCTACCACTGAGCCATAATCCCAGCCCCTAGGGTGGATATTTTTTATAAGAGAAAAGATTACAAATATTGGTGTGAATGTGAATAAACTGGAACTCTGTATACAATTGTGAGCCACTATGGAAAAGAGTATTGAAATTCCTCAAAAAAATTAAAAACAGAACTATAATTCTACTTCTGAGTATTTATCCAAAAGAACTGAAATCAGAATCTTTTTTAAAAATAAGAGAATATCCTTATTTTGGAGGTGCTGGGGATCAAACCCAGGACCCTACACATACCAGGAAAGCACTCAACCACTGAGTCACATCCCCAGCCTGAAATTAGGATCTTGAAAATATACTTGTATTCCTATGTGCAATGTAGCATTCATTATTCACAATAGCCAAGATATTAAAAAATCTAAATGTCTATCACAGATGAATGGTGGAAATATGTGTTATATGTTAGCCTTATAAAAAAGAACATCTTACAGTATACAAAGGACACTATGCTAAATCAAATAAGATATTCACAAAAGGACAAATACTGTATGATTTTAGTTACATAAACTATCTAAAATAGCCAGACTCATAGAAGCAGAGAGTAGTATGACGGTTGCCAGGTGGTGGGGAAAATAGGGACTTGCTATTCAATAGGCATAAAGTTTCCATTTATACAATTGAATGAATTAACAGAGATGTACTGTACACCATCATGACTAAATCAATGATAGCATATTACATAGTTACATTTTTTAAAGGATAAATCTCATGTTTAAATGTTCTTATTTTAATTACAACAATCAACTATATTCCTAAATAGTAGCTATCAGCAATCCAAAAATAAAATTAACAATTCCATTTAAAATGGCATAAAAAAAATAAAATACTTGGAAGTAAATTTAACAAAGGAAGTGCAGTATTTACCATGAAAGCTATAAAATATGTTGAAAGAAATTAGGCATTTAAATAAATGGAAAAAAATACATGTTCATGGATCAGAACACTTAACACTTTCAAGATGTCAATTCTCCCAAAATTGATCTACAGATTGAACACAATTCCTATCAAAGTCACAGCTTATTTCTTTGTAGAAATTAATTAACTGCTCTAACATTCATATATAAATCCAAGGGACCTAGGATAGTTAATACAATCTTTAAGACTGAAGTCAGAGGACTCATACTTCTCAATTTCAAAACTGTGTCATACTGGTATAGGATATACTAGTATATTCCATACTACAGACGAATGGAATAGAATTTGGAATTCAGAAGTCAGTCATTATAGTATGGTAAATAAATTTTCAACAAAGGTGCCAAGAGAATTAAATGGGAGAAGACAGTCTTTTCAATAAGATGTGCTGGAACAATTGAATATCCATATGCCAAAGAATGAATGGACCCTTACCTCACACCATACACAAAAATAAATCCAATTGCATCATTGAGCTGTAAAAGAGTTAACAGAGCAGGGGCTGAGGTTGTGGCTCAGTGGTAGAGTGCTTGCCTAGCACATATAAGGCACTGGGTTTGATCCTCAGCACCATATAAAAATAAATAAATTTTTTTTCTTTTTATATTTTTAATTTTTTATTGTGGGTTGTTCAAAACATTACAAATTTCTTGACATATCATATTCCACACTTTGATTCAAGTGGGTTATGAACTCCCACCTTCACCCCATACACAGATTGCAGAATCACATCAGTTACACATCCATTGATTTACATATTGCCATACTAGTGTCTGTTGTGCTCCGCTGCCTTTCCCATCCTCCACCCTCCCCCCTCCCCACCTCTCCCCTCCCCTCCCCTCCTCTCTTTCTACCCCCTCCACTGTATAACCCTGAGGGTCTCCTTCCATTACCATGCAATTTCCCTTCTCTCTCCCTTTCCCTCCCACCTCTCATCCCTGTTAAATGTTAATCTTCTTCTCCTGCTCTTCGTCCCTACTCTGATCTTAGTTACTCTCCTTATATCCAAGAAGACATTTGGCATTTGTTTTTTAGGGATTGGCTAGCTTCACTTAGCATAATCTGCTCTAATGCCATCCATTTCCCTGTAAATTCTATGATTTTGTCATTTTTTAATGCAGAGTAATACTCCATTGTGTATAAATGCCACATTTTTTTTATCCATTCGTCTATTGAAGGGCATCTAGGTTGGTTCCACAGTCTTGCTATTGTGAACTGTGCTGCTATGAACATCGATGTAGCAGTGTCCCTGTAGCATGCTCTTTTTAGGTCTTTAGGGAATAGACCAAGAAGGGGAATAGCTGGGTCAAATGGTGGCTCCATTCCCAGCTTTCCAAGAAATCTCCATACTGCTTTCCAAATTGGCTGCACCAATTTGCAGTCCCACCAGCAATGAACAAGTGTACCCTTTTCCCCACATCCTCGCCAGCACTTGTTGTTGTTTGACTTCATAATGGCTGCCAATCTTACTGGAGTGAGATGGTATCTTAGGGTGGTTTTGATTTGCATTTCTCTGACAGCTAGAGATGGTGAGCATTTTTTCATGTACTTGTTGATTGACTGTATGTCCTCCTCTGAGAAGTGTCTGTTCAGGTCCTTGGCCCATTTGTTGATTGGGTTGTTTACAGGGAGATAGAGGTTATAAAAAACAAACAAACAGAAATCCTAGAAATGCAGGAAGCAATAAACCAACTTAAAAACTCAATGGAGAATACTACCAGCAGAGTAGAACACTTAGAAGATAGAACATCAGACAATGAAGACAAAGTATTTCAACTGGAAAAGAACATAGACAGCTCAGCAAGACTGTTAAGAAACCATGAGCAGAACATCCAAGAAATATGGGATAACATTAAGAGACCAAACTTAAGAGTCATTGGGATACAGGAAGGTACAGAGCTCCAAACCAAAGGAATGTGCCTAACTGTGCAAACATTATAGTTTATGTTGAACACCTGCTTTCCTTTTGGAAGTACCAGACAGAGGCTATTTTATATGACCAGCCTCCAATAAAGACCCTGGGTACATTCTTTAATGAGCTTCTTTGGCTGGGAACATTTCACACATGCTGTCAAAATCTGATGCAGAGGGAATTAAGTGCATCCTGTATGACTCCACTGGGAGAATATTCTGGAAGCTGTGCCTGTTCTCCCTGGAATTTACCCAGTGTACCTTCTTTCTTTGCTGACTTTGCTTTGCACTCTTTTGCTGTAATAAATCATACTTATGAGTATATGCTGATTTCTGAGTTCTCCTAGTAAATCACCAAACCTGGGGGTGGTCTTGGGGAGTCCCCTATCTCAATATAATCACAGACCTAAATGTAAGAGCTAAAATAATAAAACTATCAGAACAAAAAAGTAGAACTAAATTTTTGCAACCTTGGATTAGTTAAAACCTTCTCAGATATGACACCAAAACCAAAGAAACAAAAGAAAAAAAAATAGATAAATTGAACTTTGTCAATATTAAAAAGAACATCATTAAGAGAGGCAATCCTCAAAGTGGGAGCAAATACTTACAAATCACATATGATATAAGGGAACTGTATCCAGAATACATAAAAAATATTTGTAAACCAACAATAAAAGAAATAACCCAATTAAAAATGGGCAAAGGATTTGAACAGCCATTCTTCCAAAGCAGATAATCAAACAGCCAATAGGTTCATGAAAAAGTGCTCTGTATTACTAGCCACCAGGGAAATGCAAGTCAAAACCACAATGAGATACTGCTTCATACACTAAGATGGCTATAATAAAAAAGACAGTTATAAGGGTTGGTGAGGATGTGATGAAGTTAGAACCCTAAACATTGCTAATGGGAGTGTAAAATAGTACAGCCCCTTTAGAAAAGTTTGCCAGTTCCTCAGAATGCCAAACATATTTACCATATGATCCAGCACTTATATTCCTAAATATACATTCAAGAGAAATGAAAATATGTCTGCATTAACTTGTACATGAAGATTCAGAACAGCAATATTCATTTGTGTTTATTTATTTATGTTTGCAGTGTTGGAGATTGTTATGGTTTAAATGTGGTGTCTCCCAAAAACTCATGTGTAAGGCAATGAAAGGTTTGGAGGATAGATGATTGGGTTATAGCCTTATCCTAGTGGGTGTATTAATCCCTAATGGGATTAACTGAGTGGTAACTGGAGACAGGTGGGGTGTGGTGGGAGGAAGTGGCTCATTGGGGGCGTGGCTGGCGAGTGGAGTCTCTGGCTAGTGGAGTCTCTCTCATGATTTGAGCTGCTTCCCTCTGTCACACTCTCCCACCTGATGTTCAGCCTCACCTTTAGCCCAGAGGAATGGAGCCAGCCTTCTGTGGACTAAGACCTCTGAAACCGTGAGCCCTCAAATAACTTTTTTCTCCCCTACAATTATTTTGGTCAGATCCTTTAGTCACAGCAGCAAAAAAGCTGACTAAAAGAGGGATCAAACCCAGGGCCTCTCCTATGCCAGGCAAGTTCTCTACCAATGAGCCACATCCCTAGTATAGCCCTATTCATAATATCCAAAAAGTGGAAACAATTCAGATGTCTATCAACTGATGAATGAATAAACAAATTGTGGTATATCAGTACTATAGGATATTATTTTGTAATAAAAAGGAATGAATTGTTGATAGGTACTACAACATGAAGAGTTTTGAAAAAAATGATACCAAATAAAGGATGAAATACACTGGCAAAAGTGGTTGACAGTTGAGATTCAGAAATATAGAATAAAAGATAACAGATATTTCCTGAGAAAAGAGCTTCTCATATTTTAATTGTCTAAATCACCAACTATTGCTATGTAAAAAAGAAATGTGCCCTGAAACATTTCTATTGACAAGTGACTATCACACAAATCTGTCAAGTAGATGAACTACCATTTAATTAGTTTTCATTGTATTATCTCTACCACCAAATCCTAGGCTGAATATAGTGGGGTCGAACCAGAAGGATATGTATCTGATACAGTAAAATTCAGACTGTCAATAGTTTGAGTTTTTAAATAAAATTATCTTCTATGTCTCTATCCTCTATTAATATGGATATGACAGAGTTGGCTAATTCATTACATTCATTATAGGGTATTTGGTTGAGGTAAACTGAAATATTGTTTCCAAAAATTTTCCACTTTTTGTTTGGCTGTCATCTGGTCTAAATATCTTTAGTCTGTGAGATCTGAAATCACAGCCCTTTAGGAAGCACTGATTTAAATAGAAGAAATTGAATTAAAGATCAGTCTTCCTAAACTATAAGTTTCATGAAGGCAAGGACCACATCCATTTTGTTTACTATCAAATATCTAGTGGTTGACACAAAATTTGCACTCAAATAACATTTACTAAATGAATTAATGCTTAGAAGAACACAAAACTAGCCAGGTGGTTTTGAGATTGAAAAGTGCATCAGAGTCACCTACAGAGCTTATTAAAATGCAGAGTGCTAGGCCTCACCTCCAGCACTTTCAGTCTTTCTGGTTCATTAAGTGTGGGATGGAGACAAAGAATTGACATTTTAAGTGAGTTTCTAGGTGATGCTGATGCTGCCTAGTATGCTGCCTGGTGCATAGTAAGCATGTAATAGGTTACATTAGTTGAAAGAATAAATTAATAAATATTTAACAAATACTTTAAAATTTGCATTTGTTTTCAGAAGTGGAAAAGAAGTTGAAAATGAACTTTCTTTCCGGCCTTATTGGGAAAGAATCAGAACCCCTGCTAATATGAAGTTGCTTTATACTTATTTTAGTTCTTGAGCATTTTTTCTTTTTCATACAATGTATATGTCATGATTTATATAACAGATATTCAAAGCATTTGTGAATGGAATATAATATAACAGCAGTTACCAGAAAAGACGGTGACATCATATCTATACCCGAGAGATGACCACCATTGGGCTACGGAAAAAAAAAAAATTAAGAAAATAAAATTTTTAAAGGAATGAGGTAAGGCAACCAGTACTTGCAGTTTTAGAAGTTTTTAGTAGAGTAAAAGTATGAGTCATTCAAGTAACTAGCCAGCCATATTATCATTAAAAAGCTGATGAAATACGTTTATTCTAGATGTCATAGTAAAGAGTGAAATAAATAAAACTACCTTAAAAATGTTTTTGCCCAGAAGAGGGCATTAGTGAGCGCAGAGGAAAGGACTTAGAACAATACTAATAGGCAGGTGAAGATGGAAATCATTATTTAGAAATAAGAAAGTAATGAAAATTTAGGGCTCTCAGTCCTCCAAAATTTTAGTTCCAATGATTTTTGACTCAATTAAAGTCCTATAGATAGTGGATATGCAGGTTTAAAAAAACTAAATGAAGTTGCTGAGTTGACCAAGTCTTAATATCATATTAATCTAGCTGGGAACATGGACTTCAAGTTCTAAATATAAGATTAACTTGTAAGTAATATTATGTGACTATAAACAACTATACAAATTTTAGCCAATCACTCAAACAAAATAAGGATCATTAACCACCAACATCAGTCTAGCTATTCAGTTATTGAATATTATTCTTTCCCCTTTCAAATAGGAAAATGCTCAGATTACCCATATTATCTGGGAAAAATTATGTAATTTTAAACACAAAGCTCTTTCATATTCCATTCTTGCCCTGGCATAAATATGAATGTCTGAGGGCATTTGATAAGTCTACTCAAATTAAGTTTATTTGAAATTAAACTTCAGGCATTGCTTCATTCTCCTCTTAAATGGTTTCCAATTACCTTTTTAAAAGAAAACAAACAAAATCTCCATTTCACCTCTCCTCTTCTGGGTGTGTTTTAATGCAGTAAGTTATCATAATTCTACTTTGAAAGCAGGAATAGTAAGTTTTAAGCTTTTCATAACAAGTGCTTCTAGAAGGGACCAAATCAGTACCATTTCAACTTCTAGATCTTGAAATCAAATGATTTCCCAAAGTTTTTAAAAATAAGCTATGGAAGTCCATGTTAATTATTTCTTTGTAGAATATAATAGCTCATCTATTATCACCTGCTAGGAAAAGTGAGAGGCTACAATATGGTGTATTGTGACTCCCACCAATTCCCAGATGGATTTAGATGATTTTCCTCTGTATATCTAGAGTACCCTTCATATACCTCTGTTGTGGCAGTGGTAAAGGTCTAGTTTGGGGATAAAAACCTGAAAATTATTTATATATTTATTCATTTTTTGTGGTGCTGGGCATTGAACACAGGGCCTTGCACGTGCTAGGCCTAAAGATAATTTTTTTTAAAATAAAGCCTTTACTTAATCTGATGTTCTAATATCTATTCTTAGAAGTAAGACATCCAAGTCAAGCTTTATAAAGAAAATTAATTCCAAATCAATCCTAATAAGAGGAACTTGGAATTTCAATTTCTTGCTTTTCAATGCAACTTATTTTCCTCCTAAAGTTAGAGAAGTAGTTTGGTTCAGAAAAAGGAAAAAAACTATTTATAAATTATTGTTATAAAGGAGGTTCAAACAACCAACTCCATGGCTTGTTATTATTTGTAAAAAGGCCATGAGCTCATGCATGTTATACAGAACTAAAGACAAGTTAAAGTATGTTAAAGGATCCCTAGTTGTTTCACCTGACTCTCAGTTGAGATAGACAGTCTACGAAATTCCACCTGAAAAATAAATGTCTCAAATTATACTTAGGATATAAAACATCATAAATGATTCCAACAAAGTCTGATTCCAAAAGATTGTTCTTGACAACATCCCACCTAATCTCCCAGGTAGTATCTCACCTGTTTTATCTCACTTTTTAACTGCATGATCCCAGTTCGTTCTGTTTTGGTTGCTCCAACAGCACCAATCTCATGGATAGAAATAGCAGGACTGACATTTGAATCAGTGGGACGAACTATATACAATAAGGAATTAGAAATAAAGAATGATCAGGTTCATTTTCTCCTCTCCCATGTTAAAAAGGCTTAGATGTATGTCCTTCTTTTATTTTTAACTTAATTTTTTAAAAACTCAATGAGTATAACCTTGCTACTTAAATTATGGTCCATGGACCAGCAGCATCAGTATTATTTAGGAGCTTGGTAGAAGACTCTCTGGTCCCACTTCAGACCCACTGAATCAGAATCCACATTAAAGTAAGATCCCCATCCTGACATACACTGCTTTCTTTCTTTTGCCACTATAAGTTCTGGCCATCCATCCATCTGATTTTATATATATTTGTTATCCTAAGCTTAAGAGCTGAACATGCGAGGTAACCCATTTCATTAGCTCTGCTTCTTTACATATGCAACACCAAATAATGTTGCTGAAACCAAAAGTGCAGGCTGGGTTTAGTGCTTGCTGTAGGCACTCACTAAAATACCACATCAAAACCTATTTCATATACAATTAAAATATATTAATCACAAACTTAAAAAGTGCAGGAAGAAGACTAGTTTTTGATGGACTCCTAGACATATTAGAATTTAAGGTTGAAAAGGACACACTTAGATATACAGTAGCATCTATCCACATACATACACACTCCAAACACTGTAAGTGCTACTGAATTTATTGGCAATTAGAATACAAAAAGTTTCAGATAATTTGGATTGTTAGTTGTCCTAGAGACTTAGGATAATGTAAGGGAATGGTCAAAGTAGTTAAAATGAAATATGATAGTAATGAATCCACTTAGTCAATATATCATTTAAGGGAAAAATTGAGACACAGTGTTTTTCAAATATTATTGCAAATGATAGCTTTGCTTTTAATTGTTTTATAAGTGGAGTTCTATTTATTTGGGGCAAAATGGGAGAACTAGAAATTCATATTCAGCAAAATGAAAATGAACCTCTATCTCTCACCATGCACAAAACTCAACTCAAAGTAGATCAAGAACCTAGGAATTAGTCCAGAGACCCTGTGCCTAATAGAGGAAAAAGTAGGCCCAAATCTTCATTATGTTAGATTAGGCCCAACTTCCTTAACAAGACTCCTAAAATGCAAGAAATAAAATCAAGAATTAATAAAAGGGATGGATTCAAACTAAAAAGCTTCTTCTCAGCAAAATAAATGATCAATGAGGTGAACAGAGAGCCTGCATTTTGGGAGCAAATTTTGCCACACACACGTCAGATAGAGCCCTAATCTCCAGGAAATAAAAAGAACTCCAAAAACTTAACACCAGAAAACCAAACAACCCAATCAATAAATGGGCTAAAGTGCTGAACAGACACTTCTCAGAAGAAGGTATACATTCGATCAACAAATATATGAAAAAATGTTCAACATCTCTAGTAATTAGAGAAATGCAAATCAAAACTACTCTAAGATTTCATCTCACTACAGTCAGAATGGCAGTTATCAAATGAAAAACATTTTAATACTAATGAGACATTTAAACTAACCACTCTGAGATGGAAATGCAGTTATTTAATCTTACCACTTCGTTCCACACCAAACTCCTTGCCACTGAGAATGTGATGTAGGAGGTTCTTCATGGCTGAAGGACTGAGATTCATTAGGCCCTCTGTGGCTTCTTCAGCTAGCAGAATCATAGGACAGAGAAAAAAGGAATTCTAATTTGTCTATAATACTCTCCCTATTTTAATCCATTTCCCTCCTTTCCTTTTCCCTCCTTCTCTCACCCTTCCTTCCTTCCTCCCCAACTCCTTTCTCTTTTTCTTTGGTGCTGGGGATTGGAAACAGGACCTTGCACATGCTCAACAGCCCAGTACCACTGAGCTATATACCTTCAACTCCTCTATTTCCTTTATTGCTTAGAATTTCTTCTTTCTTTTCCCTTCTTCTTCTTTTTTTTTTTTTTTTTGGTACTGAGGATTGAGCCCAGGGGCACTTTACCACTGAGCCATATCCCCAAGCCATTTTTATATTTTATTTAGAGACAGGGTGTCACTGAGTACCTTAGTTCCTTACTAAGTTGCTGAGGCTGGCTTTGAACTCATGTCCTCCTACCTCAGCCTCCCTAGCTGCTGGGATTACAGGCATGTGCCACTGTGCTAGGCCTCTTGCTTAGAATTTCTGAGTCACTTGTTTGGAAGGTGAGAATTACAGAATATATTTCTAGAACCATACACTTAACTATTCATACTGCAATAGACTCTTAATTATTTAGGGACTGACAATACAGTTTATGGATTAGCCAGGCCATAAATTTTGCTGTCACCCACTTCCATACCATTAGGGTACTCGGTAGAATCTTTATTTGAAAGTGAGAAGAATGAAAGAAAAATTGAACTGGAGGACATTCAGAGAAAGTCAAGGAATGCATATATATATATATATATATATATATATATATATATATATATATATATATATACAAATAAAATACTGAAAACTTCTCAACCTAGAAATAGACAGTTAAAAGAGAATAGATATGAAATCCATGAAGTTATAAAAGAATACTGAGAGGGTAACTTGAAGTTGTTCATCAACATCAGAACTAGTTAAAGAGTTTACTACATGAAGGTCATTATTTTAAACAATGTTAGTGAAAACAGGTATGGCATGTTGTTTTACCTTGAGAGGCTGATCATTTGGGAGAGATGGAACATGCAAACAAGATAAACAACAATAAAACACTGTATATATTACATGCCAAAAGAGAGGCATAGATAAGAAGTGCTTTGGAAATCAGAGGAGATATATTGATCTCCAAGGAAGGGGATTTATAAAAATAGTGGGAAGCACTATTAAAATAGTAGGTAAAAGGCAGACTATTGAGGGTCTTATATATCAAACCTGGAGATCATGACTTAGTTCTACAAAGAACTAAAGAGCCATGGTCTTGATGAATCCACAGGGGAATAAATCCATTACAGGTGATCAAGGAAAAGCAAAGAATGTTGGGGAGGTTATCCCTTGCTGAGGTTTACTATGGAACAGCTACAACCTCTCATAAAACATCCCTTGATACCACAGCTGGAGAATACTATATAATACATTTATTTTTAATAATGAAATCTGAACTGGATATCATTTAAAGTGAGACATACTTGAACTCAAATTATACTACTTACTAGCTATATTACTTTGAACAAGTTACTTAACCTCTTTGAATTTCCTTTTCCTTATTGGCAAAAGTGGGATTACATTCCTTACAGAATTGTTATAAGGATTAAATATCAAAAGGTGTGTAGATATAAAGCAAAAAGTACAATGACTAGCATATGATAGGTATAAAATAGTTATTAGTTCTCTTCTTTTGAAGGGCTATTTAAATGTAAATTATTTCATATGTTTGATTTAGGCTTCCTTAAAACCAATCAATTTAGATATCCATTAACACCTCAATTAAAAGTATTTTGGGCAAATTTAACCAAAACAATGAGCTTCGGTTGTGAGTTTTTTCAATTGTGATTTTATTTTTCTGCGCCATCCCTGTCTCTATTATTTTGCGATTCGTGTTGAAATCAAACAAATATCAATGGAAAACAGAGTCATGGCGGGGAGTTCTGCCTCCACTTTATACAATTATCTATAGCTTCCACAGGCCCCAAATACTTTTCCAACTAAAACTTATCTTGACAAATACAACTATTATTAATTTCAAAGAGAGTATTTTTAGACAAATATTAATAAAAATATTGTCTTCCTTTATCAATCATGATGTTGACTAGAGAGATAGGATACTGATCCTATATCTACTGATATAGTGACTTAACTTTGGTGTCCTGAAGCTCCACTGCCTGAATCAGAACCAAACCCAGTATGTCACACTCCAGTATTCTCCAACACACTCTGAGGAGTTGGGAGGAATGAAGTTAGCAGATAGGAAGAATTTCGAGTGCAGAGCCCCTAAGATGTGGCATTTTGAAGTTACAGAATCAATATACAAAAGTGTTATCAAATCAGTCCTTTCACTTGCATAGTAGTGACTAAGACATGAGAACAAGATTGCCTTACACAGCTTCTGAGATATAGGTAAAAATATTTTAGCTTTCTTTCCCTCCTGATGCCAAACTCCATTGATCTACATGAAAAGTGAATTCTGCCTAAAAATAGTTACTGAATTGAGTACCTGAGCATCGAAGGGAGTGGGCCAGTTCTGTTGCCATAACTTGTATGATCAGACCAATTCGAAGTCGAAACATTTCTGCAAAGAGGCCAGGCTGGGTTCGCATATACATGGCTAGATATACCATTATTTCCTGTGCACAGATGGATATAGACAAAAAAAATATGCATGAGGCCTCACAATGCCTATTTTGTTGTCTTTACAAATTGCTATCCTAACTGAAAACTAATTTTTAAATATTAATCAGCATATTAGGCATTACAATTCTGCTTACCTGTGTAAGGATTGAAATACTCATGTCCCCTTCACTGGCTTCATCTATCAGCTGAGTAAGTGCCTCATAGGGCAGAGGTCTGAAGAAGAAAAAAGTAAAAAAAAAAATCTACACCCACTTAAACATAAATAAATTTTAAAAAACCTCTTACTAAGTCCAGGTTATTGCCTCAATACCTCATTATTACCAGTAGCATTTTGGTTCTTTTCATTTCCAGAGTTCATTCATTGCCTCCCTAAACCACTCTGGCCTATATCAACTCAGAGGAGCTTGCTTTTTCCTCTATACACCTAGATTTTCCTTCTCCTAAACATTTTTATTTAAAAGTTATCCATGATATCCTTCCAGAACTAGTCTTTCATGGTTAGTCAATAACATTAGAAAGGTTAACTATTATGGCTATAAAGAAATACACTAAGTTGTGTTTTTTGGAAACCATTTGTGTTTGCAGTCACATATTCATTTTCAAGTTTCATTAGTTCACATATATATACAGACACACACTAAATTAAATATAAATATTATGTATTTCTTTATAGCCATAATGGTTACCTTTCTAATGTTAATAGCTATTTAACACACACCGGTGACTCTCTTATTGACACATATGGGAATATGACATCTTTTTTGGATTATTTACAGTGTAACAAAACTGATCTACTTTGTCATAAAAGGTGGTTTTCCAGGAGCAAAGTGTTATGGGCTGAATTGTATTGCTCCCAAATTCATAAGTTGAAATCCAACACTTGTACTGGAGAGTGTAACCTTATTTGCTCATATGCTCTTTAGAGGTGGCTATGTTAAAGTAATGTCACTGGAGTTCACCCTAATCCAATATGACTAGTATCTTTATAAAAAAGGGAAATTTAGACATGAAAATGTGTGGAGGGAAGAAATGTGAAGAGACATAAGAAATAAGATGGCTACCCACAAGAAAAGATTCCTGGAAAAAAGTCCTTCACAGCCTTCAGAATGAACCAACCCCACTGATACAGTGATGTGAACTTCTAGCCTCCAGAAATGTGAGAGAATACATTTCTTTTCTGTTGATTAAACCACCCTATCTGTGGTATTGTACTATGACTTCCTAAGCACATTAACACTCAAGGATAGGGATATTTTCCTAAAGCATAACTGGGATTTTACACATGGAACCTGATGCATGGTCCTAGGACATGTCTCCCCAAGTCTTCATCAGGAGTTTAAACTGGATATTACAGGCAACAGAAACCATGGGCATGGAATAGGAAGAAGGTAGAACATAGACATCAGCAAAGGCATCCCTGATCACTTATTTCTCATTTATTCCTGATTCAACTCTATATCTAGAACATATTTTGTTTACAAAATGAACTTTTCACTATACTGGCTACTGAAGTAGAACTGGCAGTTAGGATAAACATCCTGTTTTAAATTACTCCCTCATAGAAAAATGTATTTTGCAGATCAGTTATGAATGAAGTTAGAAACCTTCTAAAAATATTTCTTGGAAATACAACCTGCTTGCAGATTTATACATTGGCACTGGCAGGACATGAAATTAGACAGATTTAGTGCAGATGAGTTTTACTGGTATGGCTTGTGACAAAGGGAAAACTTGTGTAAGAAATAAAATGTTCCATTCTAGCCTTTCACCCTTCTTCCCACCCTCTCCAGTCCTAGCCTATCTGAGGGTACTGCTGCCAATTGGAGGTTGTGGCAGAACTGAGGCAGGAGCAGTTTGATGATACTGTTCTTCCAAGGTTGCCACCTCACTCTGCTCTAAAAGTACCCATTTCCCCACTTTGACCTTGACTTCTACCACTTTTATCACTTATTAAGCAGCATAGAGTTGCATCATCAGCCCTGTACTCTAGCCAGACACCTTCTTCTACTTCCTCTCTCAGAGGATGGTTAGTTGACTATGGGTGCCAATTTACAGTGACCTGCATGTTTTGTTGTGCTTTTTTTGAAGAGAGGTTTAGGAAATACTAATAAGAAAAGAAAAGTTTAAACACTACTCCGTGTTAGTTGTTCTCTTTAATTTACCCATGCCCTGTTATTCCCAGTATTTTCCTGCTGAATGTCTCGGACAGAAGTGTGTATGGAGGATGTTGTCATCAATGGACAGATTAAGGCAATAGAATTGTATAAGTTCACACAGTTCCTTAAAGGCTCAGAGAAACCTTATCAAACCTAACCAAATGCCATACTCACGCAGAGATGGTCTTTTCTCGAGGTTCTGGAGGGAGTCCCACTGTCAAATGTTTCTGGTGGGATAGAAGGTCTGTGCAGGCCTAAGAAGAGACAGCATGACATTATCCTTTCCATAAAACCTCAGATTTCCACAAACTTTTCTCTTCTTAGCCTAGAAACCTTTGAGTTCCCCTAACCTAATAACACACCAAACTCTCTTCCTCAGGAAATACCATGAAGATCAGAAAAGAGGGATTTCTAGGAAGGAACTCCTACCTCCTTGGAGGTAGGTACTTTTAGTTTAGTTTAAATTCATTCTTAGGATGTAGAATTCTTATAGTTTATAGCACCTCAAAAGTCTATAGTTATTATGGTTCAGTAATATACATTTGTCACTAACAGAAATGTAACTGAATATCAGAAACTGTATATGTGAAAAAAAGCCATATATAATGATTAGAGAATGTGGTTGCCTTAAAAACAATTAAGGAAACCAATTTTTTTTTCCAGCAGTCGGAATGGAATCTGGGGCTTTATGTATGCTAGGCAAGCACTCTACCACTGAGCTACACCTCCATCCCTAAAACTAATTTTAAAAAAGCACACCCATTTGTTGGTAAATGGATGAAACTGGAGATTATCATGCTAACTGAAATAAGCCAGATCCAGAAAGTCAAAGGTCAAATGTTTTCTTTGATGTGCAGAAGCTAGTACAATAAAAGAAAAAGAAAGTGTAGGAGGGATTTCATCAAAATAAAGGAAAGATCAGTGGAGTTGATGAAGGGGATTGAGGGAGAGGGAGGAGGGATGGGATAAGGGGACAATAATGGAATGAATCTAACTTTCCTTCATACATATATAAATATGCCACAGTGAATCTTACCATTATATACATCCACAAGACAATAATTTAAAAAAAAACTGTAAGCAAATATCAGAAAGATCAGTAGAGGAAAACTGAACCCTATATTACATATATGTAACCCTATGTTACTTATAACTAAAAAGAACCAAGGGAAAAAAAGCATGCCCATTTAGACATGACATAAATTCAAGAGTTTATAGTACTTCATCAAGTGCTTCCACTTTCTTCCTTAATATCCCAGAGATGTATCTAATCAGGCCCCAATGACGAATTTCTCCAACTTTGCCATATAGTTCAGTAAGAAGCTCTCTGACTGTAGCACCCCCTTCTTCATATAATTCAGTGTCCCAGTCAGGTCCTCTGGAATTTTAAAGACAGAAGTATATTAATTAAAAGTAAAGTATCCAACAACAATCTTATCTTTCAGTGTTATAATGGATATACCTATTGTTTTAAATTCTTTTTTTGTAGTTGTATTTGGACAGCATGCCTTTATTTTATTTGTTATATGGTGCTAAGGATAGAATCCAGTGCCTCACACGTGCTAGGCAAGTGCTCTACCACTGAGCCACAACCTCCACCAGGATATACCTATTTTTGATAGGCCTCCCTTCATCAGGAAACTAATACTATTTACTAGAAACCCTTATAAAACTATGATAAATAGTCAACCTAAAAGGCAACTACCTAGCCAATAATTTCTTAGTTTCATTTATACTTGGACAAAATGCATTATTTTACCCTCTTTACAGGCCTCAACAGGGATGACACTAAAGACAGATTTAGTTTACCTACTGGAAGTTCAGAAAGTATGATTGTACTTCAGGAACTAATGAAGAAATAAGAAGGATGTGTGTTTATTTTTAAAGGATACATATACATTATTGGCACAAAATTACTATAACACAATCAACTATGAAGGGCCATAAAAGACATACAAAGTTCTCTGAAATTTGGAATTTAATATGTGATAAAGGCAGATTATTTATTACATGATGTTAAGACAATCAAGTAGCCATCTTGAAAAAGGTTGGATCTATACTTTACACTGTATATACCATAATTCAAAATGTATCAAAGATCTAAATGTAAAGAAACTAGAAAAATATGGGAGAATTTGTTTATAACTTTGGAGGGAAGAGGACTTTTAAACTATGGAACACATGTTTGAAGCCATAAAAACGTTAATACATTTGTACACATAAAACAACAAAAAAACCTTTGATCTCAAAAACCACTGTATGCAAAGTATAGGACAAATTACAAAAATGGGAAAATATTGGCACTTCGTAGGGCCAATTCTCTTTACATACATAAAGACCTCTGGTAAATAGATCAGAAAATAAGAAACAACAAAAGAAAACCTGACAAAACAAATACTGGCAGGAATTAAATATAGGAAAGGTTGCTCTACCTCACCCACAATAATAAAAATTAAAATTAACATTATACCAAGATAAGATTTTTAATATATCAAGTTGTCAAAAGTTTCCAAATTTGATAACACTGCATTGGTTAAAACAGGCACTTTCCATATGTTCCTAGTAGGTATAAAAATTGGGGTGATCCATCTGGAGGGCTTTCTGGAAATATATATTAATATCAAAAATACTGGAAAACAGCCTTGTGGTGCCTACAATGGTTAAACATAGTTACCATGACTCAGCATTTCTACTCTTATCCAAGAGAAATGAAAGCATATGTCCACATTAACTTGTATGTGAATGTTTATACTAGCATTATTCAATTTGCCAAAAAAGTGGAAATAATTCAAATGTCCATGAACTGATAAATAGATAAATAAAATGTGGCAGAGTCCTACAGGTAATAATATTTGCAAATAAATGAAGAATTGATACATGCTACAACAGAAGTGAACCTTGAAAATACTTTGCTAAATGAAAGATAATTGTTACAAAGGACCACATATTGTATGACTCCATTTATATAAAATGTCCAAAATAGGCAAATTTGTAGAAGCAAGAAATAGATTAATGGTTGGTTGCCAAGGGCTGGGAGATGGAGGGATTGGAAGTTAATGGATAAAAGGAATAGAAATTCTCTTTGGGATAATGAAAGAGCTCTAAAATGGATGGTGAAAGAGATATGTATGATACAGAGAGTATACAAAAAGCCATTATACACATAAAAATACCTATATTCTTTAACCTATCAGTCCAATTTCTGGTTTTCTGGAGGATAAATTCCTTCTACACATGTGAAATGATATATGATTAAAGGTTTTTCACTATAAACATTGTGATGGATAATACACAAATGTTCATCAATAGAAGACTGGTTTAATAAATTATAGTACAGTGAAATAATAGAATTCAATACAGCTACTAAGAAAATATAAAGTAGATCTAGCCAGGCGTGGTGGCCCACACCTGTAATCTCAGCAACTCAGGAGGCTGAGGTAGGAGGATCATAAGTTCGAAACCATCCTCAGCAGCATAGGAAGATCATCTCAAGATGAAAAATAAAAAAGGATTTGGGATGTAGCTTAGTTAGTAGAAAACTTGCCTAGTAGTGAGAGGACCTAGGTATAATATCTAGTACTGCAAATGAATGAATGGTTAAACAAATTAATTAACCAGTTAAAAAATAAAAGAAGTGGGGTCTGTATTCCCCCTACTTGAGCCCAGGCATGCTTTTGACTAAGGTAAAAGTGACACCATATGATTTCTGAGGCTGTCATAAAAAGCAACACGGCTTCTACCTGGTCTTCTCTGGGACACATACTCTTAGAACCCAGTATTCATGCTGTCAGAAAATAGAGACACACATGGGGAGGTTATTTGCTGTTATTCCACCTGTAGGTAATGAGATTCTAGCCAACAGCCAGCCAGTTAGTATCAATCCCCTGACATATGGATGAGCAATCTGTGTCATGATACAAAGTTTCAGTGAAAAAAGCATGGTATACAGCCGTGTATATACTATACTAAATTTGGGCAAAATAGGGATAAAATACAGATGTCTGCATTTACATAATAAGCATAAAATATCCCTGGAGGTTGCACACACACACAAATATACTGGTTGCCTGTGAAGGGGGGAACTGGGTATCTAGAGTTGGGGAAAGATCTTTTACCCATTCATTATATTTTCTTTTGTATTTAAAAAATTTCGATCATGAGAATGTATTGTCTATTTAATATATCAATTTTTTTAAAAAAAACATGAAATACTACAAGAGGTTAGCCAGGTGCAGTGGTGCACACCTATAATCCCAACAGCTCAGGAGGCTGAGGCAGGAGGATTTCGAGCTTAAAGCCAGCCTCAGCAACAGCCAAATGCTAAGCAACTCAGTGAGACCCTGTCTCTCAATAAAATACTAAATAGAGCTGGGGATGTGGCTCAGTGGTCACGTGCCTGAGTTAAATCCCCGGTACCAAAAGAAAAAAAAAAGAAGAAATAAATACTACAGGAGATCATCAATGGATACAAATGAAGTGAGTTAAAGTTTGAAAAAATAATAGCATATTTACAGTCTCAAGGTATAGCTCTACAAGATTTATTTTTTTATTTCAAAAGATAATAACTTTACAGTGAAGGAATCTTGAAGCTACTGTCTTAACCAACTGATCAAACCAAGTGATCAAAGTTAACACTACTAGCAATTGGACTAGTCAACATTATGTGCCTCCTGACATGACACTCAGAGAACTTGGCATCACTCAGGGGTATTCCTGAAAAAAAAAAAGGCATAACCTGAATTTACTTGTGATAAAGCATCACAGAAATCAAGACTGAGCAGGGCGTGGTGGTGCACACCTGTAATCCCAGCGGATTGGGAGGCTAAGATAGGAAGATCGTGAGTTCAAAGCCAGCCTCAGCAACTGCAAAGTGCTAAGCAACTCAGAGAAACCCTGTCTCTAAATAAAATACAAAATGGGGTATGGAAGTGGCTCAGTGGTTGAGTGCCCCTGAGTTCAATCCTCAGTACCAGAAACAAAACAAACAAAACAAAACAAAAAACTCAAGACTGAGGGGATTCTACAGGATAAATGATCTTTATTTTTCTAAAAATATCAATAACATGAAAAATGAGACTCAAACTATTTTAGATCAATGGAGATTCAAGATACACAAGAACTGAATGAAATACATGATTTTTAGATTTTCTTTTGCAGTAAATACATTAATGGTCTGACAGATCTTAATAGGATCTGCAGATAGATACTAGTATTGTTTCAAAGTTATTTTCTGATTTTGGTGAGTACAGTATGCTTATGTAAGAGAATTCCTAATTTTTAGGAAATACACACTGAATAATTTAGACATGATCCCCATCTACTCTATCACTCCCAAATGGTTCAAAAAATAATGTGTGTGTCTCTCTCTGTCTGTGTGTGTGTGTGTGTGTGTGTGTGAGAGAGAGAGAGAGAGAGAGAGAGAGAGAGAGAGAGAGAGAGAGAGAGAGAGAGACTGAGTATAGATGGTGGTTGTGGTGGTATAAGGGAGAAATAGAGACAATGAGAAAAGAGAGAGATATTAAAGCTCAGTGGAAACACTAGAGGAATCAGGATAAAGGATACTAGAAAAATTTTGTGTTATCTTTAAAACTTTTCTTTAAATCTGAAATTATCCAAATTTACTTTAAAAGTATGAAAAAGTGCTACAAGATCTCAGAATCAGGAAATATTATTATTAATCTCTGTTCTCTATTATTAGAGATCAGAGAATACTTTGTGGAGGTGACAGATGAACTAGACTTTGATGGATAGAGAGAATTGCAAGTATAAATAGAGATGTGGTATAGCAAAGGAGAATATTCTAGGCAGAGGAAAAAACATGAATCAAGGTATGAAGGTAGACATGCAGAGGCTGAGCTTTGGTGAGAGCATTCACATTGTGAGTGGAAGCAATAGTAGATAAATTAGGTTGAAAGGTCTTAGAAGGTGTAGATTTGGCCAGTGATTCCCTATGGAATTTGGTGATGTGGGGAGAGGCAGGGAAAAGGAGGACTTGAAGATGATACAATTTCTGGGTGATTTGAAAGAATGATGGTATCACAAACAGAGTAAAGAAAGACAAGCAGTATGTTCTGGTACAGTGAATCTGATTTTAGACACATTGAGCAGGAAGACATACATAAAAATAAATTCCAGGTAGGTTAAAGACCTAAAACATTAAAAAATTTATCAAAGGTATTTAAAGCATTTTTTAAATTCTGGAAGGGGAGAAGATCCCTGATGCATGCAAGAAATCTCGAAGCCAAAAGAGGAAAATATCAGGTTGGGGGTATCACTCAGTTGAAGAGTGTGTGCCTAGCATATGCAAGGTGCTGGGCTCAATCTCCAGTGCCACAAAGTAAAGAGAAAAATAAAAAGATCAAAAGGTTTGACTACATAAAAACTAAAGTTTTAATGTAGAGAAAGGCACATAAAGTTAAAAGGCAAATCCTTAGAAAAATACATGAAACATGTATAACAAAAGGGTAATCTAATATTCATAAGAAAAATAAAAAATAACTCACGGTTATAAACATACAATTCACAAAAGGAATATCTGTCAATAAACATAGGAAAATACATCTGTTATTCTTGTCTACACAGGGAAACTGGATAGAGTTCCAAGTGTATCACATAGCCACATAGCATGATCATACACAAACTAGTCAAGTTTTTGGGTGTGCATGTGTATATGTGTGTTGCTGGATGGAACCCAGTGCATTGTGCTATGCCCACAACCCCTATTGAAGTGATCTGATATTATATAGAATATTAGTTTCAAGGAGATTACAGGGTTCACTCAGATGTCATGGTCAAGTTAGGATGCAATGTAGGAGCAGAAGAGGTGGTCAACCATGGATCATATGAATTGGTGTGAGCATGAGCTTTTGTGTGCAACGTTTTGCCTGCCCATCTCAATTACCCCTCTGAATCTTCAAGTTCTATTCAAGCTACAGTTATTCTGTCCTTATCCTTTATCTCCTTTCACTCTCTCTATCTTTCCATTCCCCTGCATTTAGTATGTGCTGGACTAATAAGTACATGACACATACCTGAATAAAGTGCTATACCACAAAAGAAAAAAAAGAAAGGAACAAAGATACCAAAATAAGACCCAGGCTTTTAAGAAAAATAGTAACACACAATAAGCTTTACTGGGTGGCACTTTGACAGGTTGCATAAGAAGGGAAGTCTCTCAAAACATGAAATCATTCAGAAGACCTTGGCCCAGATTCTGTCACTCAGAAAAGGAGAAGGACAAGGGAACTGTCAGAGGGAATGGAGAAGCTGGGGTAAGGGTTAAATGTCTAGGTGATGTCCCTCTGCAGCACTGTGTGGGATGTCTAGGTTAGTGAATTCTGAAGGGGTGCAGTGGTTTAGAGTATTCATGGCTGAGGTTTAGTTATTATGAACAAGTCTGAGGTGAAGCATATACAAAAACTCAGGCCCCATATAGCTAAAAACTATTTGAATTATTTTAATTATTTTTATTCTAATTTTTGATATGTCTTGCTATGTTACCCAGATTGGCTTTGAACTCATACAATCAGGTGATCCTTCCACCTCAGCCACTGAGTAGCTGGGACAACAGGTCTGTGCCACCATGCCTGGCTTTTTTGGGTTATTTATTTATTTATTTTGGTACTAGGGATTGAACCCAGGAGTGATTTACCACTGAGCTACATGCCCAACCCTTTTATTTTTTATTTTGAGACCGGGTCTCCCTAAGTTGCTTAGAGCCTCACTAAGTTGCTGAGGCTGGCCTCAAACTTGCTATCCTCCTGCCTCAGTCTCCAGAGTTGCTAGAATTACAGGCATGTGCCACCACACCCAGAAGGTTATTTTTTTTAAACAACTGAGTATGTAAAATTTTTACTTTGGTATTCAATGGCTTTTCAGCTAACAGAAGACCTGTGTCTTTTTCATTTGCTCATTAAATAGGATAGTTTGATGAAAATAGCATGAACTTTGGAGTCAGAGAACAAGGTTTTTCATCTCATCTCTTCCCCTAACTGTGTGACCTTCAGAAAGTTGATCAACCTTTCTGAGTTGGTCCTCCCATCTGCAATAAATGTAGGTACCAATCATCTCATAGAAAAAGTATAAGGATTAAATGAAGAAGTTCATTTGTTTGACCAGCCTATACTGAGAACATATTATAAGGCAAGCACTAGGTTGTTTTCAGACTACAATAAAACAGTCAATGTCCTCGAAGAGCTTAGTGTAATGGAGGTGATACACACACACACACACACACACACACAATAACATGGCAATAAAGTATTAGTTGTCTGTACTGCATTACAAGGAATGCTTAAGGAGCAGGGATTAGGAAAGTGAAAGGTTTCAAGCTGACTCCTTGGACGATATGAGAAGAGCTGAGTATAAGTCAGACTGAAGAGGAAGGAGAGAGTCCTTGCAAAGAGAGGAACATGAGCTAAGACACAGAAATGAGACAACATAGTGTTGATGAAAAACTACGTGCACTTTGGTGTTGCTGGAATACCAATTACAGGACACAAAGTGGTGAAAGTGGAATCTGGAAGGAGGCAGGAACTTTATCACAGAGGTTCCTATGTGCCATATTAAGGCTCCTGAACTTTCCCCCTGCTTAAGTGAAGCAAAAAAAAAAAAAATTAAGGGAAGGGATTTAGTAAGATGAGCATATTAAAGAGATCATTGTGTAGAATTAGAAGACCAGGATTTGGCAAACCTCTAATGAAATAGTAGATCTGGGCAATCACCACTGATAGTTGCTAAAATCGTTAGGAAAAAAGCTAATGAGGAATTGTATAATGGCAACAATAGGCTAATTAGATCTTATTAATATTCAAATGACAAAAAGAGCAACTTCATAGGCGATGCTCTGTACTTAAGTAACATCAGAAGGCACATGATATCTAGTTGTTGCCCATTTTATTTTTTTATTTTTTTGCAGTGCTGGGGATCAAACCCAGGGTCTTGCACATGCTAGGCAAGTAAACTAACACCAAGCTACATGGACAGCCCCTTTTTCCAAATTTAGAAGGGGGCATAAATCCTGCCTCTTTATATTCTATTCACCATAACAAGAAAAGAGGAGGAAGAGCAGGTATTTTTGTGTAGAGGTAAGCAAGAAAGAGAAGATCAATTTGGACATATTGAGTTTAAGATACAAAGTACTAAGGGGGTACATGACACATAAGAATACATTTGAAAATATTAGTTTCTTTTTCCTATAAGCCTCTATATTCTTCTTTCTCTTGTGTTAAGAATATATCTGTAGGTTTTACCAAATAATGGAGGCTTAATAAGAACCATAATACTGGGGCTGGGGTTGTGGCTCAGCGGTAGAGCACTCGCCTAGCACGTGTGAGGTCCTGGGTTTGATCCTCACCACCACATAAAAATAAATAAATAAAATAAAGATGTTGTAACTAACTAAAATGAATAAATAAATAAATATTTTAAAAAGAACCACAATACTGATAATAATCCTTGGCAATTATTGATTACTGACGATGTGCCAGGCATTAGGAACTTTATAGATTTTTATAATAATTCTATGAGGTATGTATAATCCAAATTTTGTAAATGAGGAAAATTGAGGCTTTAAGTTGTGGAATGAGTAGGTTGCAAACCTGTATTCAAAACCAGATCAGTGAAACTCCAAAGCTGTGTTCATTTCCTATATGCTATGATCTGGATCTGGAATATTGTCCCAAAGGCCCATGTGTTAAAGGTTTAGTCCCAGCCCATGGTACTATTGGGAGATGGTGGAAACTTTAAGGGGTGAGACCTTGTGGGAGGTCTTAGATCACTGGGGGCATGCCCTTGAAGGTGATTATGTGATCCTGGTCTCTTTTCTCTCTCCCTCTCTTTCTCTCTCTCTCTTTTCTACATCCTGTCCATGAGGTGAATGGTTTTGCCACATGCAGCTGCCATGGTATGCTGACTCACCACAGAACCAAAAGAAATAAATCATGAACTGAAGCCTCCAAAACCATAAGCTAAAAGAACCTTTTCTTTTAATAAGTGGATTATCTAAGATATTTGTTATAGAATAAAAAGACTATGTTATACTTCCTCTCTATATGAACATTAAAATATGCTGATAATATCCATCACTTACTTCATAGTATACAACATGTAGAGAATATCAGCTTGTTCCTGTAAGCTTGTGGTCTCCTTTAATTGTGAAACCAGTGCTTCAAAGTCTACCTCCCCAGATTGGTCTCTAGGAAGATGCATTTCTACACGAACAGAGGGAACCTTTAGTTTGAGAAATGTTGAAAAGAAATTAAGTCCACAAGTGCTCCACTTAATATGCCCTAGAATGAGTCATCTTTCTATCTTTAAAACTTTTACATAAGAATTCTCTAAATGTTGATGAAAAGCAAAGCAAAAACAGTGAAACCATCAAGACATATGATACAGCAAAGTAGTTTTCTTGAAATGTACTTAGGAAAACTTGTCCACTTTAAGACGGAACTGAAAAGGACATGTATCTTCATCAGGATAGTATTTTGCCTACTATCAGCTACTAACAGGAACCATAATGGCTAGTTCTATAATTTTCTATAAAGATGGCTTTTTTGCACACACAAATAGAAATAATTCAAGCGCACATTTACCTGGTCATCTTGTGGGGACTGAGGCGAGTCAAGTAATTTGAATGAAGGCCGAGAAGGCTGAAATAACTTTGTAGGAAGATACATGTGAACATCTGCAAGAGGTTGACATTTATTAGGAAGGTTAGCTAACTAAGAGACCAATAAAAATGCACAGCTGACCTCAGGAATTAGGTTATATATCAGTCAATTCTTTATAAAACAAGAATGGCAATTTTTTTATTCCTTGTTAATACCAAAAAAGAGAAATGTGAATATTAGATAATTTAAAGACTGTCCAATTAATCAATAAACATATTTTAATTTGATTTTCTAGAATTATACCATCAGGTGGTCATGTAAGATATTAAATTTACTAAGTGCAATGAATTCCATGATGGTGCTATCACTGAAACTTTGGCAGAATGCCACAAGTAACACAAAGGGTTCAGTTACATTTTATATTTTCTGGACATTCCTAAGAAAATACTTGATGGCTAGTGGTTAGATTTCCCTGAGAATAGGTGATTGGATGAACTTGTCTAGGGAATCAAAACAATCTAGTGGCTGACCAACTTTGAGATATTCTTAAGATTTCTTACTTACAGTACATTGTTGAAATACTTACCCATAATCACTAAGAAGAGACTCTCTTGTCATTTTCACCATTTTACATATACAAAGAGTTACAGAGCTCAAGCAAGTAAGTAGCAGAGCTAGGAATTAAGCTCAAGTTTTCCTGATTCACAATCAAGAAATATGACAATAAACTTCATCTTACATAAGCCCGTTCTCCAGTGAGTATACCCAAAGGGCATGCTAAGCTTTTCTCCTTTATACATGTTAAATGAATCCCTAGAGTTCATATTTAATATCTTTGGTTAGTAATGGTCAATAAAGTTTTAGACAGCAAGAGCATGCATCTCAAGCATCCTCATTATTTAAATAATGTTAACATTTGGGTTTTCTAGGTGTGGCCAAGGAGCCCTTCTCTCCCTTCATTTGTGGCTACTACACAGAAACAATGAATACTTTTAGGAACCATGGCAACTCCTAATAATGTGTAGTAGAAGACATCCCCCACTGTAAATATTACTGAAAGAGGAAAGGGGTCATGGGGAAGAGTATTCAGTGAAGGATGAGTATCATATTTGACAATTACAGATCTACATGGCTAGAATGACCAACTATAAAAATTACAACTGGCCTAATGGAACCAATTGTAACTTACTTAAGACTATCTCCCTTTCCATTGCATAGCTGACCTGTAATCATCTTGCAATGCTTTATCTATAAACAAAACTACTTCCAAAGGAGGATTTTTTCTAAACTTTTCCTTCTTACCATCATTTTACTGTGATGATAGAACTGAATATGCTCCACGCCTATTGTTCTGACTCTCCTACCATGTCCCTGGTTAAACCAGACTCTATAGCATTATGGATAGCAAAACTGTATTTGGTTTATTGTTTTACAAATATTTGAGTGTCTGATATGTTCCAGGTGCTGTCCAAGATGCTGGGGATAAAGCAGTGAACAAAACAAAGTTCCTGCTTATGTGTAATCAATATCCCGCCCCCATCCTGGGCTTTATGTCATCCTGTGCCTGACTCTGGTGAGTCATGGCATTACTCACTCTGTACATGGAGTTCCTTGGCCTTGGTCACCAAGGACATTAAGTCGCAGGTTGTTTGCACAGCAGCTCGGAACCGATCTAGCCCTCCCTTCTGTGAGGTAGGGGCTAGTTTAGGATGGGGAGCAGTGTGCACCAAAAGGTGATCTAAATAACGAGCAACTTCATCACCACAGAGAGCTGCAGGATTAGTGGGAGGAGGGAGAGAGAAAAGAATGAACAGTTTAGTTACTTCAAAGTCTACCCCAGCAATCAGAATGATGGGCTCCCGTACTCATAACGCAGCACCGGAAGTAGGCTGTTTTTTTTTTTTGTTGTTGTTGTTGTTTTTTTTAATCATGGAGGGGCTAAAAAGCTTGTGAGCATTATATAACCTCATAGATTTAAGATTTAGAGAATATGGCCATCCACCAGGACCCACCTGTTCTTCAGGTTTCCTGGGACGATGTTAAGGTACCCTGTAGCAGTATGAGCTTATTCTAAGATAGGTGGAGCAAATGTTTCATAATTTGTGTAGGTAGGTGTGAGTGATGGAATGGTGGCAGAGGTAGTGAAGGGGGAGCAGAGCAAGGCCTTTCAAGTCCCACTAGTAGGAGACTTTTGTGAGAAAGGGTCAGGGAATGGCAAAAATCTTCCAAAAAACATTAAGCCTGGTGATAAACATAATCTATGAACAAAAACTACAATTACTACTAATAAAAAAAAATCTCCATGTGGCATTTATGAAGAAAGCACTATGAGACTCTTGTGGCCTTTTAGTCACATCATATATTTATTTGCCAAATGTATATTGGCTACTATGTACCAGGCAGTATACTATGTGCTATGTTTTGGTGAAGTAGATATGGTCCATATCCTTTTGGGCTCCCCCTCCACCATACAACTTCTATAATATTATTATTTTTTAAAGTTAATTGATCTTTATTTGCATGCCAGCATATAATATTAGATAATGAAATACAGATAATTGAAATAAAAATATACATATACTCTGTGGATGCTTAATACTTTAAACTTTACATAAATATTCATACTGTTTACAGTTGAAAAGTACACTCTCTGGATCAGTAGAGAAGTCAGCTAAGTCAGTCACACATTATCTAGTTTTGGATGATCTTAAGTTGAGAATTACAAGAATATGAAGAGAATCTTTCTACCTAAGCAATCAACATACCCACTGTGAGACCACTAATGAGCACACCCAAATGTGGGAAAGTGACTCAGAATGCTGTAAGAACAAATGTAGTGATACAAATCATAAAAAATATGTATTTTAGCACATCTGTAATCCCAGCTACTTGGGAGGCTGAGGCAGGAGGACTGCAAATTCAGTGCCATCCTGAGCAACTTAATGAGATCTTATCTCAATATAAAAAATAAAAATGTGGCAGTCCTGAAGAACACAAACAATAGTAAATGCTGGTGGGGATGTGGAGAAAAAGGAACATTCCTACACTGTTGATGAGATTGTAAATTAGTACAACCACTATGGAAATCAGTACGGCAGTTCCTCAAAAGGTTAGTCATGGAACCACCATATATGACCCAGCTATACCACTCCTCAGTATTTATTCAAAATAATTAAAGTCACTGTACTACAGTGATACAGTCATACTACTGTTTATAGCAGCATGATTCACAATAACCAAACTATGGAGCCAGCCTAGGTGTCTGACAATGGATGAATGGATAAAGAAAATGTGATACACACACACACACACACACACACACACACACACACACACACAATGGAGTTTATTCAGCCATAAAGAAAAATAAAATTGTCAATTGCAGGAAAATGGATGGAATACAGACCACTGTTAATGGAAATAAGTCAATCTCAGACATTAAGGGTCATGTGTTCTCTTTCATATGCAGAAGCTCAAGAGGAAAAAGGAAAACAAAGGTGGGTTGGATCTGCTAAAAATCAAAGAGAGATCAGTAAAGGAATGGGACCAAAGGGTGGGAGGTGGGGAGGGAGGAGTGGAATGCTGGGAAATGATATTGGCCAAATTATATTGTGTGCATGGATGCATATGTAACAACAAATCCCATCAAAATATACAACTATAACATACATATGAAATTTTTTTAAAAAAAATTCAGGCTAACAGTCAAATACCCAAACAATAAAAGTAGCAACCCAAGTTTTAGATGGCTAGAAGAATAATTACTTTTTAAGGTCCCTTCTTTCTTTAAGATTCAAACAATATAACAGCTTGTCTGGCATAGGTCAGTGTTTTTACACTACAGGTAAGGATTTCTCAGTCATTTTTAATTTAAGCTCCCACAAAGCTTTCTTACTATATCCTAGTAGCCAGTTGTATTTTTGTTTTACTGTGTATTATTTGTCTAGTTTGTAATATGAAAGCAATAGGCATTTTAAACAGGCTTTTTTTTGAACTAACATATCTCCCCAGAGATTCTGATATAGCCCTTAAATATTATATAAAAAGCACTCTAAATTAAATTTTATATTTTATAATTTTAAAGTAAAATGCAGTAATGTATATGTATTTTTTTACATGATATCATTATTTATTTATTTTTATGGGTGCTGAGGATTGAACCCAGGGCCTCTCATGTGCTAGGTGAGCACTCTACTGCTAAGCCACAACCCCAGCCCTGTATATGTATTTTAAAAATACTTTTTAGTTGTCAATGGACCTTTATTTTACTTATTTGTATGCAGTACTGAGAATTGAACCCAGTGCCTTACACATGCTAGGCAAACATTCTACCACTGAGCCACAACCCCAGCCCTGTATATGTATTTTTAAACTGTGCACTTGATTAAATATCTCTTACTCACCACTGCTTCTTCCCATTTCAAAATCACCAGGCACTTCAAATGCCCCAGAAGAGAAATCTTCCCTAACCTTAGTAAGGGACAGTCCAACTCCACAATCACGGCAGGGATATTAGACCAGAAACCAAAGGTAAGTAAAGGGATGAAAAGTGAAGCCAAACAAAAGTAGAAATCTAGGTGTATTAAAGAGGAGTGAGGTTGGTACACTGTGAGATTGCTGGCAGCGTGAATTATTAAAGACAATGCTGAACAATATTTTATATTCTTATCCAGCTAGCCAGTGCTTTATGAAGCCTCCTTACCATTATTGATTGAATCAAAGCCATCCATCCAGTTGCCAGATTCAAGCTCATCATAGGTGTCATCATCATAATCTTCACTGTACAGCTTACCCTCAGGTCCAGGATCCATGAAGCTCAAGTGCGAGCAGCAGGATGTCGTCAAAAACTCTGACAATTTACCTGTTTGAATCCTGACAATTAGAGGGTAGATACAA
Source organism: Marmota monax (assembly GCF_021218885.2). NCBI lineage: Eukaryota > Metazoa > Chordata > Mammalia > Rodentia > Sciuridae > Marmota > Marmota monax. The sequence continues at coordinate 44,514 of NW_026695061.1, forward strand.
AACAGGAAATCAGGGGCAATCCTTTTAACACCACAAAATCTTTGTGATAAAATAATACTTATTATGATTTGTTGGAGGATTACTAAAATTCATCATTAGTATACATTTTGTAAACGTGAAATTTCTCAGCACTCCTAGGCATAATGCTCAGCTTAAATGGTCAGAGGGTTCTCTTAATAAAGTCTACAATTATGGGTTCACAATCTCCAAGCACATCAATTTTGTTCTCTTCCATTGCCATATGTTATTTTGATAACTATGTCAGATGTCCAATTTGCATTGGCTACTTAGATAAGCCAGGAGAGAATGAATATAAATCAAAACAAACCCATCACATCATTTAAAAACTAGCCCCTGCTGAACATTTGGAACATAAAAGATGGTATTTGAAAATTTTATACATTACAGTAGCCTGTAAGGCATATTTTCCCCTACTTATAAAGCCAATTACAAAACTCAAAAGGAAAGTGAGTAGTAATAATTTTCTAAAAAATCCAGCTTGAAGGAGCTGCTTATTCCCAGACCTTGGATAATGTGTTCATTGAAATAAATGATGACAGGAATAGATCATGACATATTGAAATAAAATAAAAGCCTATGAATCTATGCTGATACTAAATGACAAAATATAGGGGAAGACAAAGCTCCCTTTTATACATAGCAATGTCAACGAATGAATGTACACAGAGTGACAGAAACACAGAAATGCCCTTTTACAACTCTATTAGTAATAATTAAGTCATGGAAGAATCAACGGAAGCTAATTATTTGGTTGAAGACTGTTGGGAAAACAGATGGAGAAACTTGGCAGATACCACTTTAACCAAGTGATCAAAGTTAACATCACTAAGGTAAGAAACCAATCTCATGTGCCTCCTGATACAATGTCCTGAGAAGGACCCTAGTGATTTCTTATTTTAGGTGACTTCAGCATCTATTTTGAATATGTTTAATAACTTTCTCATAACACAGGGAGAGCTCAGTCATCCTTAACAGTTTCCAGTTCTGCACCTCCTCTATTTACTTAGGATTGATCAAGATATCTGCCTTATACAACTTCCTTCTGGTGATCACATTCCTAAGTACAGCTAGATACAGTCTATTTGACTGGTCCTTATGATCCCCACATCCTGCATAGACAGTGTAGATATGCTTAGTGATCTCTTCTGAGCCATAGTATGACCTCCTAGAATTCATATCTGCTTACTTTAAATTACTTTACCCCTTAGAATTTCCTATTGGAAACCTGTTTTTATAATGCCTTGGATCCCAATACAGGAGATGGCCCATGGGTCTCTGTCTTTGGGCTCCTGGCCTCTGTGTGTGGTTTCTGGGCATGCAATTCACTCTTTCCTTGGCCAGTAAGTAATAAAATCTATATTCCCATCGTGTATCTCTCCTAATCATTTAAAGGATTCTTTCCATCTTGAAGATCCTAAATTAAAACAAGGATTCAACATCACCCAGGTAGGCCTCCTGCCAAACATATAACCTGACAAATTCAAATTGAGAGACATCCTGCAAAATAACTGACCCACATTCTTCAAAAGTTAATGAGATTATCAAGAAAGATTATCAAAATGCTGGAAAACTGTTCTAGATTAAAAGATACCAAAGAGATATAATAATTTAATGCTAATGTTTACTTCTTTGGAAGTAAGTACTCCTTTGGTTGGATCCTGGATAGGGAAAAAAGCTATGGGAAAACATTACTGGGGCAATTGGGCAATTTTAAACAAGGATGTTATTAGACGTTAGATATGGTATTCCCTTCTTATCTGTGGGTTGGCATTCCATTGTTTCAGTTACTCAAGGTCTATGGTTGTCCAAAAATATTAAATAGAAAATATAAAAACAAATAATTCATAAATTTTCTATAAATTTTATCATAGTATATTGATATAATTGTTTTACTTTTAGTTATTGTTATTCATCTCTTACTGTGCCTAATTCGCAGCTATCTGTAGTTTCAGGCATCCACCACGTTTATCTAGGCATAGTATCCCTGAGAGATAAGAGGGGAATATTGTAGTGTATTAATATGAAATTCCCTACCTATGATGATTATATTGTGGTTACTTATAATACTATTTTTGTTCTTAGATGATGGAAATTGAAGTATTAAAGGCTGAAGAGTTATGATGTCTATAGCTAACCTTCTTAGCAAAAAAGTATGTGTATATATGTGTTTATATATATAAACACACACATATATATATACCCTCACCCATACATGTGTGTGTGTGTTTGTGTGTGTGTGTGTATGTATGCACGTATGTGTGAGTGAGGGAAGTGACAGGGAGGAACAAAGGAAGAGAGAGAAGAAGGGAGAGAGAAAACACACATTGAAACAAACGTCAACAATAGGTGAATACTGAGAAAGGGTACATGGGTGTTTCATACTATGCTTACAAATTTCTGTAAGCTGGAAACTCTGCAAAAATAAAAATTTGGGAGAAAAAAGCAGCCAGAATTGGGTAAATTCAGTAAACTTCTTTTTCTAAAAAATATGTTTTATGGTCCCCTGAGATCTAGAAAAATAACAGGGTGTGGAAATCTAAACTTTTTCTATTACATTGAATTCCTCGATTCATTCAATCAAATTCTAGTTCCTCTAGTATGATGGGATTGTGTTGTTGAAGACACACAGTGAGGCAACACAAGTCTGCCATTACTCTTCTCAACTCACAAGTTTCAATTCATTTCACTAACAGGAATATATAGATCACTTACCTTGCCCCACCAAAATAGCCATCCTGCATTTTTCGGAGTGCTGCCAGGATACTTGAATTCAAGCTCGTTCCATCTTCATCTTGAAATGGAGAGAATTTTAGCACAATATTTATGGCTTTAACTTTAAAGTAGGGGGAAATATTTAAAACCAACATTCTGGTGGTGATGGTACAAATAATCACCTTATATTTCAATAATTCACCTGCCTGAGAAGCAACATGCTGAATGGGCACATGGTAAGGCATTATGACTAATAGAAAGAGTTCTTCAAAGGCATTATTTTATTTATCCTAAGTACTTAATACAGTATCTGATGGCAGAGTGTTTAATCACTCCTGAATGCTGACATAATTATGCAGCAGTAACTATTTGTTGACTGTTATGTGCCAAGCACTATAATAAATGTTTTATATACATTATTTCATACATATATCTTAAGCAACACATCCTTAGTGCTTTTTATGAGATTGATTTAAAATTTCATGTTTTAAGTTTGTCATTTTTTTTTCTTTTTGTGTCTTGCAAAGGACAACTTTCCTCAGCCTTGATTTATATGTGTGTGCATAAGCATAAAAATGTCTAGAAGGCTAATAATTATCTGATTTTGTGTGAAAGTGATCATACTGCACATAATCATTTGTGATCCACTTTTTCTGATTCATCCTTTGCAATAGCTAAAAATGACTCCATAGAAGACATTTAAAGTTATAATCAACTCTGTACTGAAGATCATTGTACCTAATCTTTATGGATTTATTCTATTATTTCCTTAGGTTAAATTTCTACAGGTAGAACTTGTAGGACAAAGGGAGCACATATTAATATAATTATAGAGACTGCAAATCACCACTAAAATCATTGTGCCAATTATATTTCTGCCAACAGTATAGAAAGTGACTGCATTTCTATACTTTTAACAAGAATGGGCATTAGCAATCTTTTTAATCTTTGTTTATCTGATAGATAAAATAAGAAGACACTGTTTTAATTTTATTGCCAGTAAATTGAGCATGTTTTCATGTATTTACTGGCCATTTGCATTTCTTTCATGAATTGCCCATCAAGGATCATTTTTCCATTAAAGTAGTTTACATTTCTTTTTTTCAATTGACTTTCAAGAGCTTTTTATGTTTTGAATATTAATATTTTCTCTATAGATACATGGCAAATACTTTATATAGCTTTATTATTTTTCTTTCAACCTCATCCTTGGTGCTTTTATGTATTTTGTGTTTTTACATTTGTCAATTTTTTTCTTTTTGGTATATTTCAAAGGACAGATTTCGTCAGTCTAAGATTGCAAAAATATTCTACCATATTTGCTTCCATATTTGCCTTGCACATGCTAGGTTAGTGCTCTACCGCTGAGCCACAGTCCCAGCCCTTCAAAGGTTTATTTTGTGTGTGTGTAGCTTTTTTATTAATTTAGAATTTGTTTTTCACAAAAAGTAAAGTAATAAGCCTAAATTTATTATCATCTGAAATGTATTTATTTATAGTCTCTTGCCTCTATTTGAAATGCTGTCTTTATCTTCTTTTGCCACAATCTCTTTACTGATATATCTTACTTCACATCTCTATAGCAGTGTTTGTTCCTCAATAATTCTTTTTTTCATTATTATGCCTCACCTATCACCTCCAAGAAGCCTTTTATTTTTTTTGGTACTGGAGACTGAACCCAGGAGCACTTTACTACTGAGTGATAATCCCAACACTTTTATTTATTTATTTATTTTATTTTTATTTTGAGACAAATACTTGCTAAGTTGCTAAGGTTGGCCTCAAATTTGGAATCCTCCTGCCTCAGCCTCCTGAGTCACTGGGATTACAGGTACAGGCCACCACACCCAGCTGTTTGTTGGAAACAAATGTTGTCCAGGCTGGCCTTAAACTGCTATACTTAAGTGAACTTTCTGACTCAGTCTCTTGATTAGCTGGGACTACAGGCACAGACCACCACTCATTTCCACTCTATTTCTAATACCACCCATTCAGTGTGTCTTTTCTTCACCTCATATGTAAATTATCTTCCTTGAGATCAGTCTCTCCTCATTACAATGTGTACAGTCACAACCAATATTTCCTAAACATCACTTTGATCATGTCACTCCCTACTGAAAACCTTTTGATGGTTGACATAATCTGATCCTACTTTATTTCTCCAGTTTTGTTTATAATTATCCTCCAGTATGCAAAATCCATTCTACTAAGGTTAGTCTCTTCATTGGCCTCACAAGTCAAGCTCATTCCTGCCTTCAGGTTGCACTCATGGTATTTCCCCCCTCAAAGTACCCTTTCTTCATGCCTCCTCCTATATTTATATGAACAATTCCAAAAACCTGCTTAAGTCTCACCTCAGTTGAGAAATTTTCTTTTATAATCTGATAACCTTCACTGTGAAATACTAACTTATTGATTGATTTCTGTTATTTTATGTATTAATTTTGCCCCTCCAATTAGACTTTCTTCTTTCTAAAGACAATTCTGGGAACAAAGTAGTTATTAAATGGGTACTTGTTAATTGCCCTAAAGGAAAAAGAAGAAAGACTACCCTACTTTCTCAACTCCTATGATTCTGAAGCACTTTTAAGATGTGACTAAAATTCCTAACAGTCTATCTGGATTTTAAATGACTTATGGTACAATATTCTTCTTTAGTGAAAAGGAACTCTATGTACTTTGGCAGTATAAACAAACCTTTGGAAGCAACAACAGAAGCACAGAAAGAAAGCAGTGGCTTCAGTATTGGCTCTAGTCTTCCAGGAACTGAGAGAACAATAAAGCCTTTCACCCAGTTTCAACTAAGCAATGGCAGGAAGCCCAGCCAAAAAAGAAAAAAAATACACCAAAAGCCTTTTCACTTTTTCTCTGCTACATTTTACTGTTTCCACCAGACAGGCTTTGGAAGGAGAAGCCTGGGAATTTTTCTATAAAATATTGTTCTATTGGAATAAGATGCAAAATGTAGTATTACTGTTTTGCTATTTGTTTTTCTGTAGAACTGGCAATTTAACCTAGGGGTTGTCTGCCACTGAGCTACACCCAGGTCCCTTTTTATTTTAATTTTGAGGCAGGGTCACCAAGGCTGTCTTTGAACTTGAAATCCTCCTGCCTCAGTTTCCTAAGACACTGGGATTACAGGTGTGTACCACCACACCCAACTGATATTACTGTCTCTAAAAAGAATGTGTATCTATAAAGCCCTAATTTAAAAATCACTATAAATAAATAGAAGGAAGACCAATAGAATAGAGGAGAGGAAACGGGGAGGGGGGGAGAGAAGATGAGGGAAAGAGAAAGTATTGTGGACCAAAGTGGAACAAATTATATTCCATGCATGTATGATTATGTTAAAATGAACCCCAATGTTATGTATAACTATAATGCACTAATCAAAACATTTTAAAAAGTATTGCATGAATATGGTTTCTATAAATTGACTTAGAAATAAATTATCTAAAGTAGCCCCCAACCAAGGTTTTCTCTGGTACATTTTTAAAAATCATGGCTCTCAAATCATTTTAAATATTCTGTGTATTTGTTTTATACTTATTGTGTCTTAGCTTTCTAAAACATAAGGGAGCAGAGACCTGATCAAACTCTTTCTCCCCATATGTCCCCAATTCTTAGAAAACAAAAGAGGAGCTAATGAAAACTGCTGAAAGAATAAAATCATAAGAAGTAGCTAGCTCTCCATTACATCTAGGACATTGAAGGACTAAATATCAGACATTTTTAAAAGTATACTCATTCCTTGGCTCTTAGAGCCCTTACCAAGCATGGTGTGTGAGATGGGGAAGGTGATGGTGGGCTGGCCTGTCATCCTCCAGCGGCTACAGAGGTAGGAGAGATCTGTCCTGAGCATTTCCACTATCATCTTGTTGTCCAGAGCCAGGTAGAACTGTTGCTGGTCTATAAACTGAGGAAAAAAATAATACTTCAGAACAATTTGGTCTCATAACTATGAAATAATATTTTAAAAATACATATTCAGAAGGCTATATAAGATGTCATTGAAGCAATGATATTCCCAAATTTAATGCCTAATAAGTCCCAAACAAAGTATGTGGTGGTCAATCAGCAAATACAACGTTTCTGACACTTTTAAAGTGCTCCTGTTTAGAAAGTTTTTTCAAATATATATTTTTATTTAAACCTATAACCACCTGACAAGTGTTTTTCTTCCTTTGATAAATACAAAATAAAGCCAAGAAACAATATATGGAATAGCAAAGTCATATGGCTAGCAAATTGCAAATTCAGAAACAGTGCAGGATCCTCTACTTTTGTGTCTGTATGCATCTCAGCTATACTATTTCACAAGATGAGAAATGGAAAGTCTATACTTTCCAGAAAAATTTTCCCCTCCCCAGACACACAACTAGGGCTTGCTATTGTGATGTAGTTAAGAAACATCATGCTAACAATATATATACTCACAACTTACAATATTGATATTTTTGTTTAGAAGATTAAAATTTCCATGCCCATAAAAAGACCCCTCCCCCAAATAAAGGAAACACATTAATTTAGTAGCTGAATAAAAAACATTGTATTTTATTTATAAAGGACAAATACAACCTTATTTTAACTTTTAAAAATAAGGGGAACTTTTTAAGTAACCCTTGTAAAATCCTGCAACACCCAGGACTACTCTTGGTAATCACAATCACTTGGATCACTTGGCATAACCGTGGTGCAAGTTTGATTTAGTTCAACTCAACAAATATTTATCAAGCAATTTAATATGTGCAAGGCCTTGTGGAACTCTTTGATACTTATCCCAATTCCAGTAAATACATTATTTCTGCAATGTTTCTTTCTTTTTCAACATTTTATTAGTTGTTGATGAACCTTTATTTTATTTATTTATTTACATGTTGTGCTGAGAATTGAACCCAGTGCCTCAGGTGTGGGGCCAGCACTCTATCACTGAGCCACAACCCCAGATCCATTGTTTTTTTCTTAATTTCTATTCATCTCAATGCATGTTCCCACTTATTTCACCCACCTGGGGAGTGAAAGTAAAGATAGTTTTCCGAATGTCATAGAGTTTTGAAGTTCCGAGTACTCCCATGAGTCTATAGGGTCGTCCGCTGAGTTTCATTCTACTGTTGCATCCTGACATAAAATTAAGAAATGGTCAAGATATTTTAGTGCACAAATTAAAGCAGGAAGCCTGTTTAAACACACACATCTTTGAGTTGAAGATGTCTTCCTTTTACAATTTAGCATTCTGAGATCAAAATTAATCTTATAATAATTGATGTTTATGTTAAATATACTCAAATTTCTTTAGTCCTCCAAAAGGCTGTCATTAAATCAATACTTCTTACAAAGAGGAAATTATTAAATTTTTCATGCAGATTTTCCTGTATAACACAGGATAATACTATACACATTACTCTTAAATTTCTTTCCCACAAAATACATAGTGAATATATTGTCATGTCAGTACTGACAAAATTTCCAATACTTTTTTATTTTTTGAACTTTTTTTTTGAGTCTTTGATATTTGCCCTTACTTTATCCTAAGTACTGAACTACAAAAATATGCTACAGTTTTAGAGTTCATTTATTCTTTGGAGGCCAGTACCAAAGAACTGTCAATGTCTTGATCATATTCCAGGGCCTGCTTAGTAAATCACACAATTTACCTGAACGTGGTTTTGCAACTAGATTTAGCCACTTCTCCTTTCTTTTTCATTACAGTAAAGTATACATAGCATAAAATTTATAATTTTAATAATTTTTGTTGAACTGGGGATCAAAACCAGGGGATCCTCTACCCCTGAGCTATATCTCCAGCCTTCTTTTATCTTTATTTTGAGACAGGGTCTTACTAAATTGCTAACATTGGCCTCAAACTTACCATTTTTTGGCCTCAATTTCCCATGCAGATGGGATTATACGCATGCACCACTGCACCCAGCCCACTTTAATATTTAAATGTACAATTCAGTGGCATTAAATACATTAACATAATTGTTAAATAACTTCCATCTCTAGAACTTTTTATCTTCCCAAACTAAAATTCTATACCCATTAAACAGTAACTTCTCATGTCCTCTTCCTCCCAGGCTCTGAGAACTACCATTCTACCATGTGTTTATGAATTTGAATATTCTAGGTTTATAATTGCCTGATTTGACTTAGCATAATGTCCTCAAGGTTCATCTGTTATAGCACATGCCAGAATTTCCTTCCTTCTTAAAGCTGAATAATATTTCATTCCATGTATATAACACATTTTGTTTATCTATCTATCTACTGATGGACATGGGAATGTAAAACAATGGTTTTAATTTCTCTAAATCCACACCAACACTCATTGTTTTTTTTAGCAAGTCATCATAATGGGTATGTATCTCATTGTGGTTTTGATTTATATTTGTCAAATGATTAGTGTTGTTAAGCATTTTTTTATTTCCTTATTGGCCATTTCTATGTCTTTTTATTAAAGAAATGTCTATTCAAGTTCTTTGTTGATTTTTTAAAATCTGGCTGTTATTGTTGAATTGTAGTTCTTCTTAACTTTCTTAACATTTTTGGATAAATTCCCTTATCAGATATGAGATTTATAAATATTTTTTCTTATTTTGTCGATTGCCTTTTTACTTTGTTGATGGTTTCCTTTGAGGCACAAAAGTTTTATTTTGATGAAGTTCAATTTCTCTATTCTTCTTTTGTTGACTGTGCTTTCAGTATCATATTAATCTAAGAAATTCCTGCTAAATTGAATGTCAAGAAGCATTTCTCCTGTTTCTTCTAAGAATATCATAGTTTTGGGTTTTACATTTGGTCTTTAATACATTTTGAGTTAATTGTACATGGTGTTAGGTTAGGATCTAACTTAATTCTTTTCAAGTGGAATGTAGTTTTCCCAGAACCATTTGTTGAAAAGACTGTCCTTTCTCCATTAAGTGATCTTGGCACCCTTGTTGAAAATAATCTGATCATTTAGGCAAAGGTTTATTTATGTGCTCTCTATTCTATTCCATTGTTCTGTATGTCTATCTGTATGCTAATACTACATTGTTTTGATTGCTGTAGCATGGTAGTATGTTTTGAAGTTAGGAAGCACCAAGTCCTTCAATTTCTTCTTTTTCAAAATGGTCTTGGCCATTTTGGGGGTCCCTTGAGTTTCCATATGAAATTTTTTGGGGGGTACCTTGGATTAAACCCAGGGACGCCTAACCACTGAGCCACATCCCCAGCCTTTCTAAAAATATTTTATTAGAGACAAGGTCTCACTGAGTTGCTTAGGGCCTTACTAAGTTGCTGAGGCTGGCTTTGAACTCACAATCCTCCTGCCTCAGCCTCCTGAGCTGCTGATCCACATGAATTTTAGAATGAATTTTTCTATTTTTGCAAAAAAAAAAAAATCTTGTGGCCCTTTTATTTTGGCTTTTTTTTTTTTTTTGTACTGGGGATGGAACCCAGAGGTACTTTACCACTGAGATACATCTCCAGCCCTTTTCATTTTTTAAAATTTGAGATAGGGTCTTAGTAAGTTGCTTAGGGCCTCACTAAATTGCAGAGGCTGGCCTTGAACTTGGATCCTCCTGCCTCAGCTTTCCAAGCTGCTGGGATTATAGGCTTGTACGATCACACTCAGCTTCTTCTTGTGGCCTTTTAATAGGTATTATATTCAATCTGTTGATAAGTTTGGGTTGTACTGATATCTTAACAATGTTACATGTTCAAATCTATAAATATGAGATGTCTTTCCATTTATTTCTATATTCTTTAATTTTTTTCATCAAGGTCTTATCATTTTCAGTGTACAGATCTTTTACTTCTTTAGTTAAGATTGATTTAAAATATTTTATTCTTTTTGACACTATTGTAAATGGAAGTGTTTTCTTAATTTCCCATTTGAATTGTTTATTGTTAATGTATAGACATGACTTGTGTGTTGATTTTTGTCTTATAACTACTAAGTTTATTAGTTCAATCAATATTTTTGTGTACATGAAAACTTTCAAGTTTTCTTCATATAAGATCACAGATGAATAGAGATAATTTTAATTCTTCCTTGATTATTTGGATGTGATTTATTTCTTTTTCTTGCCTACTTTCTCTAATTGGACCTTTGAATACTATATAGAATAGAAATCTGTGTCTGTTTTGACTGTATTTTTTTTAACTTTTATTCACTTGGTTTACTGGTATGTCTTCTTATACTTTTTCAATGTTAAATACAATGTAAAAAGAATTGTAGGGGCTGGGATGTAGCTCAGTGGCAAAGCATCTGCCTTGCATTTGCAAAGCCCTGGGTTCAATTTTCAGTTAAAAAAAAAGAATTGTAGGGGCTCTGGATGGTATTATTTTTCTCCACAGACAACTTACTTTATTTTGGCAGTCAGATCATCTCAAGCAGATTACCTTAGTCTAATCCGGGGTTCAAAAGGTTTTGTTTAAGGCTTTGTGTTTAAGGCCTTCTAAGAATTGGTCTATTTGTGGTTTTTCCTTACCCCAGCATACTGCCCTCTCCTCAAAGCTTTCACCCAGAATCCAGAGGTGTTCATCCCAGTCCCTTCCACATAAGATGGTCATGAATTGCAATTTTCCTCCCTTCCATAAACTCTCTGCATATTTTCTTGGCTCCTTATTTCAGTCTTAAACAAAGCTTAAGAATTAGTATATGCCTAAAAGGGAAATTGCACGGGGAATGGTACATTTACTTCTTTGAGGTCGACAGTTTTGGCTTCTCAAATCCTGGCTTTCATAATTATGCTCTGAAGCCTTCTTCACCTTTATTTTTAAAATTCAGACATTGTATTAATTCTCAGTAAGAGGATTAACCCAATACAAGCTATTTCATTATAGCTGGAAGTTGAAAGTCTCCTTTTACTTGTGGCATACTATATCATAATTCTACCATTCTTGTTCATACATAATATGTTCCTTTTAATTTTTCTGTCAAATTGTGCTATAAAGAACACTTCTATAAATGTCATGTAGGATAGATTCCTAGAAGTAAGGATTGTTGACTAAAGGTAGCTATATTAAACTATTTTACAGTTAATGCTAATCTGCCTCTGATTTGTACTACTACCAAGAATGTTGGGAATGTCCATGCTGCCACACAGTCATTACAACTGGATATTACCAATGTTAACTTTTATAAAACTGATGGCAACAAATAATAGTGTTTTTTTGTTTTACCTTAAATTTTCCAAATCATTAGTGAGATTGAAGCTGTGATAACTTTAAAAATCTTTAAAAATGTAAGTACTAGGAAAGGAGAAACAGTGATTGAGAGATCAAACGTAAGATCAGAAGTATAAACAAATACACACAGAGTAAATGAAAGTCATTGCATTTATAAATATTGTATATGTGAACTATTCAATAAATAGTGCTGTAATAAATGGTTAATTATTTTTTTGGGGGGGTACCAGGGATTGAACAAGTTAAAACTCTAGCCTAAGAGTTAAATGTAAAATTGTAACCAAAACATAACTAAGAGAAAATGTAGTGAAAATGTAGCTGACTTAGTGAGAAGCTGATCTCTAAGTGTAACAGGAAAGAAAGAAAACAAAAAGAAGAAAATTTTAATATATAAAAACATAAAATTTTATATTTCAAAAGCAAACACAAAATTAAAAGGCAAATAATAAAAGAGCAAAATATAGTGATAACATGTGGAAGACAGTGTCTGCATCTCTAGTATGTACATGTATTTGTGTGTGTGTGTGTTCCTATGTATATAAAATGCATAGAAATCAGAAAGAAACTGACAGTTGTACAGTAGAAAAAAAAGCCAAAAGAATATAAACAGACAATTTTCAAAATAAATTGAAAAAAGACTAATTTATGAAAACATGTTAATCCACCATAAATCCAGAAATTTGAAGAAATTATGCTAACACAAGTAGGAAATTGGAGTACGGTACTTCCCAAAATGTTAACAGGGTTGGTCATATATTGTTATATTGTAAAAACAGAAGGCAAAATCTATTTTTATGACAACATTTTTCTAAAAGTAAGTGTGCTTTATTTTATAAAAGCATATTGGAATCAGGTGACACATGCCTGTAATCCCAATAGCTTGGGAGGCTGAAGCAGGAGGATTGTGAGTTCAAAGCCAGCCTCACCATCATAGCAAGGCCCTAAGCAACTCGGCAAGATCCTATCTCTAAATATATATGGATGGGGATGTAGCTCAGTGGTTAAGCACCCCTGGGTTCAATCCCCAGTACTCCCCCCACTAAAAAAAACTTATTGGAAACAAGTACACCAAAATAAAACAGCAACTTCCTTAGAGTATTATAATAATAAGTGGTTTTTATCTCTTTCCTTTGTGCTTTTCTCTATTCCCCAGTTTCCGGAAGTCTATATGTACATATCATCTGGAAATTAGATAGCTTACAACTTATGAAAATGAACAGAACCAGAATACCATATCTATTCTGATGAAACTAGAAGATATATTTGTAATTCTAGAAGGAGTGGAAAATATATCTGATAAAATTGATGTATTTGAATTTAAAGATTTGAAAAAAAAAGGCAAGAAAATAAAAGGAAAGTAACAAACTAGGAAATATATATGTTACAAATCTCACTGATATTTGGGCTGGGAATGTAGCTCAGTGGTAGAGTGCTTGTTTTTCATGTGGGAGGTCCTAGGTTCAATCCCTAGCTCCACAATAAATCAACAAACAAACAATCTCAATGTTCAAAATGAGTATTATGGGGCTAAAACCAAAATCAAGGTTTTACCAGGACTGATTCCTTTTGGAGATTCTAGGGAAAAAACCATTCCTTGCCTCTTCTAACTTCTAAAGGATGTGGGAATGTACATGTATTTATCTTTGGGTTATAGCCTTATCACACTAATCTCTTGCTCTGTAGTCACATCTCATACTTCTGTAGTCTGATAGCCCTCTGAATGTGTCTTATAAGGACATTGCAATTACACTTAGGGTTCAACTGAGTAATCCAGAATAATATTTCCATCTGGAGCTCTTTAATTTAATTATGCCTGCAAAGTTCCTTTTGCCATATTAGGTAATGTACATAGGTCCTGGGGATCAGTACCTGGATATCTTTGAGGGTCATTCTGTAGTCTTCCACAAATGCAGTTTAGAAATTTTTATATCCTTTTTATTGGTGCTAGACATTGAACATACTAGATATTCACTCTGCTACTGAGGTATCCCCCTAACTTCCATATATTTTAAAATCTAACAATATAGTAGTTTATTGAATTTGAAAAGTAAGTCACTATGTTTAATATTTAAATTAAATAAAAATAAGTACCAATAAAAAGTAAGTATCAGATTAGGGAATTTTAAAAATATTATCAACTAGTTCATTACATAACAAAGTATAAAAGACCTAAAAATAAGTTTCTTGGTTATTCTTCTGTATGAAATTCATATGTATTTGAAACAGAAATATAGATACCAGGAAAGAGAACAGGTTAATTGAATACACACTTGGAATAAAGATATAATGTTGTCTGAAAGTAGTCATGCCCTGCATACCAAAGGATATCTAAAATTATCACACCTGCTCAAAAAAGAATTAGAAACTCGGACTCCAGATACTTTAAATTCTTCCTCAGATCCAGTTTAATAAAGCACTACAAGGTCAAGATTGGAAAAAACGGAAGGAAATAAGCCTGTATTGAGTAATGCTTTGGTTCTGGCAGGATGGTCAATATCCTTACCTAGACTGGAATAAATGTGGCTGAGAATACGAGCTGGTTGTACTCTGATGGGGTACACCTCAGCAATGGTCTCCACATCAATTCCATTGTCCTTCAAAATGGCCTTGATTTCTTCTGTTTCAGCAAGAATGGAGACTACAGAAAATAAAGATGAGATCAATAGACAGTTTCATTTCAATAGGAATGTAAAAATCCCCATGGCACATAATTTCTTTTGGAGGTAAAAAAAGGAAAGGAGAGGAAATTAACAGTTATGGAGGAAATAGGTTAAGCAGGTATCATCCTAGGTACTTTAGCAATATTATCTAAATAGGAAAGGGAAAAGATGACTAGAGTATTAGATTGTGCTTTTTGGCTAACTACCTAAGTGCTTAGAGAATGACACACTTTGTATTCAAATGGGAAAAATTCATTATGGGGGTTTTTCTTTATAGCTTGGGTAAAAATTGATTCCCCACACTACCCACACTCTTTTGTATCAATACACTTAAGGTCAGAGCCAGGAATGTGAGGGTTATAAAGAACATTCTGATAACAAGTTTTCCTATAGCTATAGAATGAAAGAAAGCTATATGAATTGGGGATAAAGACTGAGTCATCAACATACAGGAGGTATTATAGTTGTGGATTTGTGGGAGGAGGGGTTAGTAATGATAGCAATGACATTTCTCTAGACCCAGAGCCTGCCAAGCCTGGAAAATTCCTTTTTTTTCCATTAACACCAATGTCCCTGAAGTAGTAAGCCTATCCACAAGGCAAGAGGCCAGGTCAACTCCCTGATTCTTCCCAAGTTGAAGTGAAGTGAAGCTTCAGCTGGCTTGAAACATGCCCTCTTCTTCTGCTCCACTAGTACTGTTAGATGTGTTCCATTTAGTTCACAGGGGAAAAACGTACCAGTTGGTGAATTCCAGCTTAATAATATTTTCTTTTGAGCTTTGGGCAAATGCCTGGTTAACAAAATGCTACTTTGTTTTCCTTTGCCATTATCCTTTGTGTATTTTTGTATCTTGGCAATCTCATGCTAATAGGTTGCTGAGGTCTGGGCTAGGATATGTAGG
The DNA here is from genome assembly GCF_021218885.2 of Marmota monax. Lineage (NCBI taxonomy): Eukaryota > Metazoa > Chordata > Mammalia > Rodentia > Sciuridae > Marmota > Marmota monax. Next base: position 59,985 of record NW_026695061.1, read on the forward strand.
ACATGGTGATTAAAGAATCCCTTGAACATAACATCATCTTGATCACTTCGAAATGGAAAACATGAAAATGAAAGAGGAACATATATAGAGGAAAATGATAACAACTAATAACAGTCTAGGAAAATACATGTATTCAAACATTTGTTCATTAAAAAATACTTACTAACTACCTAAATGAATGAGGTGTGGAGCTGGTGATGTAGCTCAGTTGGTAGAGTGCTTGCCTAGCATGCACAAGGCCCTGGGTTCAATCCCTAGCACCACCGAGAGAGAGAGAGAGAGAGAGAGAGAGAGAGAGAGAGAGAGAGAGAGAGAGATATGACATGGGAGGATATATAGAGAAGAGGACCCAGAATATTAACTTGAGAGATTCTGACATATATAAAGAATGGAAGGATAGAAAATCCTGGGATTGTTGGGCATGATGGCATACAGCTGTAATCCCAGCAACTCGGGAGCCTGAGGCAGGAGGATTATGAGTTCAAAGTCAGCCTCAACAATAGCGAGATGCTAAGCAACTCAGTGAGATCCTGTCTCTAAATAAAATACAAAATAGGGCTGGGGATGTGGCTTAGTGGTTAAGCACCCCTGGGTTCAATACATGGTACCAAAGAAGGAAGGAAGGAAGGAAGGAAGGAAAGCCTGGAGTGGGGGATTCTTGTCTCATGGCTTGTATTTTCTCAGTGGCATAGCAGGTGAGGTCATCTTCTGAAAATGAGGGAAGAAGTAAGGAGGTGAAAAAAGGGGAAAAGTTTGGAATAGGAGGAAGCTGAGAGACAGGAACAAATATTAAGAGTAAGAAGATCAGTACCCTGATGACAGACTCAAGAATGCCAATAGTTAAAGGGCAAGTATAGGAACAGGAAAACTTGAATGGGCAGAAAAGCACTTAATATAGGTTAAAGAAAATCCAAGAGACTATGACATCACAGAAGAGATGAAAAGCTAGCATTTCCAGAAATACAAATAATAAATGAAACTGGAAGATCCACTAAGATATGGATTAAAAATATTCCCAAAATTGGCAACACAAAGGTCACTGGTATCTTAAGCAAGAACATGTTCAAAATAAACTAGTCTATAAAGTACTGCAGAATGAATGGAATATAAAAAGGCATAAGTGCAGATGACAAAGGAAGAAACTAGAGGGAGATAAAACACGTCAAATGATTGAAAAACAGAAGAAACAGTGGGAGAGTTTGAAGATACTGGAAAATTATAAGTTTCTTGAGGATGCTGGGGAAGAGGATAAAATCAAGCATCAGAAGGGGGCCTTGGCTTTGAATAGGAGAATAACACCTTTTTTCTGAGATTAGAGAAAAGGAAGCAAGGATGGGTAAAATTGTTGGGGTGGGGAGGGTTGGAGGACTGACAAAGATCAGAATATTAAGTGACTAGAGACATTTAAAGGGAGGTTCACAGCAGTACTTAATACCGTATTAATGCTTAGTGATGTTGGAAAGTCAAGAATCACCTCAAGCTTTCTACCCTAGGAAATGAGGACATTGGTAATGTCATTGAAAGTGATAAGGAAAATAGAAATATCTGTTTTTCTTGGGAGAGGTAAAAGGATGGGATAAAAACAGAAGATATCAGTTTTGTATTTGAAGTGTAAGTGATAGAGAAGTTTTTTAGGTACTGGAACACAAATTTTTAATATGTTTATAACTTAGCTCAGTGTTTTGTATGGAATAGATAGCTACAAATTTAAGTTGATTTATTTAGCAGTAAAAATAAAAGTTAGGCATACCCTCCAAGGAGGTAATGGTCAGAAGCAACCTTATTATGAAGTAGGTAGTCCCAGCAAATTAACACACAGTATATGTACACACAGAAAGATGAGAGTATGAGATTAAGTACAGAAACAATAGGAGAACATGAAAAGAAAGGAGTATTAGCAGATAAAGCACAGAAAAGGTAATTAGAAAGGAAGCAGAGATAAATAGGAGGCTGAAATGTTGTGACAATGAAAAGAGTTTCCAGAAATAAAAAGCATCAAATAATATTTTGAGTCCTCTGATATCACACATTATTCATTTAGGATTAAGATTAACAGTAAGTTTTGAACCAAACAGAACCAAGATCATCATATACTTTTTGAAATCTAACAAATGCAAGATGAAGAAAAAAAGTCATAATTTACTGGCCCCAAGGTCTCTGTCCCTAACCACACCTTGAATATAAAGTTTTACTATTGGGAATAGGAATACACACCTTGAACCACAACATCTGGCTTTGGTACAGTAGAAAATCTACGATTCAGGGGATCAATTTCTCCAGGAGCTAAAAATCCCTAAAAAAAAATCAGAAAGATTATTAGGTCACTAAATCAAAAACAAATAAGCTAATGTTTTAGGGAAAACAACATCATCAGAAATAAAATAAATAAACTTCTTGTATGAATATGTTTGAACTCCCATAATTCACATCCAAATTAATTTTATTTGAAGTTTATTCCTAGTGGTGCCCACAAATCCTTCTCTTGGAAGTAGGCAGGGTATAAATTCTAAATGAACAGAAAGTTTCAGATTACTCCTCTTCTTTCTCTAGATATACATATAATGACACATATTTAGATGATCAGACTCCAGTGTTATGAATATTTTAAGTCATTAGTCCTGCTGTTTCTGCACTTTTTTTTCCTGCATCTTCTATGCTTTCTGCTCATTGGAAATCTCGTTTTCCAGTTCTAGGGATCAACCCAGGACCTCTACAACTGACCTACATCCTCAGACTTTTAAAAATTTTATTTTATGTTTTTGTGGTGCTGGGGATTTGAACCCAGGGTCTTGTGCATATGAGGCAAGCATTCTACCAGCTGAGCTATATCCCCAACCCTAAAATTTTATTTTGAGTCAAGGTCTCACTAAATTGTTCAGGCTGGCTCAAATTTATGACCCTCCTGCCTCAGCCTCCCAAGTCGCTGGGATCACAGCTATGTTGCACTGTGTCTGAGTATCAGAAATCGTTTGACTTAACTTGAGTTTCTGTCCTTTATGAAATGTGATGAACTCACCTATTTTATTCTTAAGCATACCACTTATCTCCTCCTATTTTCATTACATATAATTTATTCTAATTGAATGATAAGTTTACCAGGCATGGATTACTTTAAACAAAACATTCTTCCCATTATTTGCTCTATTCATGTTCATGTCAACTAAAGATAATCAAACAGCCATGGTCACAAAAAACAAACAAACAAACAAAAACATCTCAGAAAAGAAATATCATATATAAATAGGTCAAAGAGTCTGGCTCAGAAAGGACAGCTTAGGGGGCTGGGGTTGTGGCTCAGTGGTAGACCGCTCACCTAGCATGCTTGAGGCACTGGGTTCGATCCTCAGCACCACATAAAAATGAAATAAAGATATTGTATGTCCACCTACAACTAAAAAATAAATATTAAAAAAAGAAAGGACAGCTAAGTCCCAGAGCAGATTCTCTAGGAACCTGGTTATATATCACATCAAAATAACCTACAATGGGGAAATATATTTGCTAGTAAATCTGGAAAACTTTGGAGAAAGAAACCCCTTTGTGTAGGTTCAAAATGCTACAAAGAAGCTGAATACAAAGTCAGAAGTGCTTCATTAAAGGCTGCCTCAATAGAATTTGATGTGCGGAACATTTCAAGAGTCCCTTACCAAAAACAACCAAATAAAAAGTCCATAGTGTTCCTACCCAGTTGTCAGGGTGCCTAAAATGATTAGTTCAATTAAAGAAAGAAACATTATGTTGCTTAGAAAGGTTAGCACTTAATCCACTGTCAGTAATTGCTATCTAAGGACAATTGCATTTATTAATCACCAGGCAAGGCACCTAGGAGTTCTGAATGGGAAAAATCCTGGGCTTGATCCTTTAGCATCTCCAAGTACAATGCCAAAGTAGAAAGCACTGGGTGGCATAAGGAAAATGGTTTCCAAGGAGTACAATATTTTCATCAAGGGCTGACTGTGCTTCCTACTCTGAAAACTTGGAAGAAAAACTATAATTAAGGCACACTATAAAAGGCAAGACATCCTTCAGATTTAATGAGCCACTCACAAATCTGATTATTAAGGTGACTAAGGCAGAAAAAGGCTGAGTAGCTTAAAGTTTCCCCTTACCTCTGCCATCAAGCTTCCTAAAATGTATAGAGACTGACCCCACATATGAGGCAACTTCCCCATGGGTACTCGGTCCACAGTGTGAGGATTTTGATATTCTTCATCAACCTAAATGAAAACACAAAGAGGCCAGATGAGAGGCAATACAAGGCTTATGATACTAGACCATAAAAGGCTGAGTCTTGATTTTGGCTTTACATAGTAACATATGCAATGCACTGATAAGTGAAGCATTATAACAATAGTCTAGGGCAGTGCTTGCTCCACAAACTGTAATTACCAGAAGAGCTAATTCAAATGGAGATTCTGGTTGAGGTGTGAGGGAGGGCATGACATCTATTTTTGAAAAAGACTCAGGTGATGCTGCTGATATTGCTAGGAGCTTATTCTTCCTTCCAATCCCAACAGAATGCAAGGTTGTATATCTCTTACGATTAGGGCTCTTTAACAAAGAGGAACAATGGTATACCTGATTTGTATTTTGGGAAAATGAAGATAGAACATACTTTGTTATCCAAGCCTGATCTACTCAAATGATCCTGGATTATTGGTCTCAAAGTGGAGAATATCAAAACCTGAGAGTACACACAGAACATCACGCTAGTCCTACCTACTGATCTCTATGTCATCCTCAGCATTATGGTTTGGTCTCATCCTATCTCCCTGTTTAGTAGTGCCATGATTGAGACTCCTTTACCAATTTATTACTAAAGGAATAAAATCATATTTCTATTGTCTAAAGAAAAACTTATTGAACACTAAAATCAGAAGATAAGCAATTATTTGATGCAAATGAAGCAGTCCTATTGAATTATGCCTCCTCTTCAATCAGTGTTATAGCATTTTCCAACTTACCCTGTCAGGAGGAACACTGTACAGCTCTGGCAGAAGTGGGACTCCATTTTTGCCCTTGATGAGGACTGCTTCAAGAGCCTCTCTATACTCTTGAACCTACAGAGAAAAGAAAGGCAGACAGTTCTTGTAGGTACCTAGGAGAGGCGGTAGCCAAGAGGTACTATTTCAAAGCAGCTTATTAAAGGGAAAGAAAGGGGAATGGTAGTAGATACTTGTTATAGAAAAATATTATTTTAAGACTTTGTATACTTTAATGTATTTAATTTCAATAACAGTAGGCATGTGTGATTGAAGCCATCTTACAGGGAAATGCAGGCTCAGAGAGGTTCTGAATTTGTGAAAGATCACAGGGCAAGGAAATGGTTGAGTCCAGAGTTCAACCCAAGTCAGCCTTCTTCCAAAGTCCTGCTTGATTCCATGTGTAGTACTTCAAGTATACCTCCTTGATTTTAGGATGGGTTGGACTTTAAAACTGCATTTTCCTGTGTCAAATTTGGTTTCTAATATGATTAGTTTTGTTCCTTTGCTTAGTAATTTGTTAAAGCCTAGCAATACATAAGATGTAAAAAATAAAAACAAATAGAAACAAACAAATAAGGGCTGGGGGTATAGCTCAGTGACAGAGCACATGCCTAGCATGCATAAGGCCCTGGGTTTGATTCCTGATACTGAAAAATAAAGTTAAAAAACCCTATAATTTATGATAGAAAAATGTACAATCAGTTATTCTATAACATTTGTTATTATAACTAGTGAAAGTGGGGTAATTTGTTCTGATGAATTGGATAGTTTAGGGAACAATTTGAGCAGAACATAAATTTCATGTTTGCTTATATATGGTTTCATCCCAAGAATGCATTCAGCTGCTTAAGAATACACAAAACACACACAGGCACATACCTCAGGAGGACAGTGAACTGTATCCATCCAGATATGCTGTTAAAAATTTCTATCCCATTTCAGATAACCCTTCTTTTACCACTTCATAGCTTACAAACTGTAACCCTTTGATGGTCAACCTGGCCACATGGCTATGAGTATTCCCCACTCTTCCCTCTTTTTAAATTTTTCTTCTTTGTTCTATGTTCTTTTTCTCTAATTTCTCTCATTATTTTCTTGTATTGTTGCATCTCAATTATACAGAATGATAGGTTTCATTGTGGTATATTTGCACATATACTAAAACACAATCTAATCGATTTTACTCCCCAATACTGCTTCCACCATCTTTTTCTTCCTCCCCTCTAGATGTCCTCTCTCCACTCTACTGTTCACCCTCTACTTTCATGGCATCCCCCTTTTTCCACTCCAGTCCATTTATGTTTTTATCTCTGAGAAAAACTGATTGTACCTTGAATTTACAACATGTCTCTATCTGTGAAATTCAAAGAACTCCAGGGATACTTTTTTTTTAAAAAAAATATTATTTGATCTGGGCATGGTGGCACACACCTATAGTCTCAGCAACTTGAGAGGCTAAGGCAGGAGGATTGCAAGTTTAGCCCAGCCTGGGCAAATTAGGGATACTCTGTCTCAAAAAAAAAAAAAAAAAAAACTGTTTAAAAGGCTGGAGATGAACAGATTGAAAAAAAAAGGCTGGAGATGAAGCTCAGTGGTGGAGCATGTATATACAGTGTGCAAAATCCTGGGTTTAATCCCTAGTAGTGTAAAATCATAATCTTAATTGTACATATTTATGGGATTCAGTGTAGTAATTTGATCCATAGACACAGTGTATAAGAATCAATTTGATTAGTTAATCAATTAGGATAGTTAACATTTCCATCTTTTTAATAATTTATGATGAGAGAAAAACTGTTCTGATGTACAGAGAAATGAAAGAAGTCAACAACAATATTTGGGCTACTCAGTGGTCAAAATTGAAGCCAAAAAAAAAATAGAATTTAGGTCTCCCAATTCTTATCTTAGTACCCTCAGCTACTAGTCTGTAGGGGACATCTCTGTCTCCTTTGTAGTAGGAAGACTTCAATTTGAACACAAAATTGATATAACCATTAACTGAAAGAGCAAGATATAACAAGACCAGTCTGCTGAAAACTCCTTCCCCAAACTCATTACCTGTTCAGTATTTCCACTGAAGACCCCATCAAGGATAAAATATGTCCAGAACAACGGCCATTCACACTCAATGTTTTCAAACAACTTCAGCTCAGCTGGTTCATAGTACAAACGATTGGGATCCTGGTAAAAATACAATAAACATTCTGTCTTATCACTCAGAGATTAGATGTACATCTTTTGTTCAGAGGTATTATTATTATTATGGCCTTTCCCTTCATATAGTTTGATTCAGAAAAGTCAGTCAGTACTTAATACTGTATGAGGTGATTATAACTAGTGAAAGTGGAGTAATAAGGACATCACAGGAGGGTATATGAAGAAGTAAGTTTAGCTTGCAATGAAGTTTCATTTGGTTTTATACTTGCTAAGTTTGAGTTAGTAATAGGACGTACAAATAGGAATGCTTACCAGGGCAGCTAGAGATGAGGGTTTGGGAATCATCTTCATAGAAATGATACATGAATTACCAGTTATAGATGAACTTAGTGAAAAAGTACTATATACAATGAGCAAACTGCCCCAAAATGGAATCCTCACAAATCTTCAGAGTGGGGTGACAGAAGGACAGAAAGAAGACTCAGGAGAGAACAGTGTGAAAATTAAAATAGGAAAAGAATTTCAAGAAAATGTAGGAGTAGGTAATAGTGATACAAAATGAAGAAGTCAAGGAGATTAAGGATTGAGAAAAAGCTATCGGATCAGTCACTTAGAAGCTTATGATGATGCTTTAGGGCATAATTTTAGTATACTGGTGGGGGCAACAGTCAAATTCAATGCTAAGGAATAAAGTGAAAAAGAGGAAGTAGGCCAGAAAAGTTTGAGCTTGATTTAAAAGATCACAATGGCCCTTGACCATCTCACTGAAGTCTTAAACAATATTTGCATTACCAATGAAAATGTTTATTATTGACCATTAATTCTCTTTAATAGTCAGGTGTAGTGATAAATGCCTGTAACCCTAGTTATTTGGAAGACTGAGGCGGGAGGATTACAAGTTCCAGATTAGCCTGGGCAAATTAGCTAGGCTGTCTTCAATAAATAAATAAGGGCTGGAGATGTAGCCCAGTGGTAAAGCACCTCTGGTTCAATCTCCAGGAACAACAAAAAAAAAACACTTTTAATTTATTTAATTTTCCCCATGGATATTTCCAAGAAAAAATTTGTCTATTAGAAAAAAAAGGAATTTAACCTTTTCAAGATTAAGTACTGTTTAGAACTAACCAACTAAAAAAACTTGCAAAGGGTTGCTATAATTTGGATTTCGTTTGAGTGTGTTCCCCAAGGGTCTATGTGTTGAAATTTAATCTGCACTGTTAGCTATTAAGAGGGCAGAAACTTAATCCAACTATGGTGTTTAGAGGTGAGGCCTGGGAGATGGGATTAGGATTCAATAAGATTATTAGGGTGGAGCCCTCATGAATGAATACTGGTGGCTTTATTAAAAGAGAGAGAGAGTGACCAGAAGAGACACACAGACATGCTTATGCTCCCTAGCTTTTGCCACATGATGCCCTGCACCACCTTAGGACTCTGCCAACAAGAAGGCCATCACTAGACATGAACCCTTGAACTCATACCTCCAGAACTGTGAGCCAAAATAAATAAAACATTTTTCTATATAACTCACCCATTCTGTGTATTATGTTATTGGCAGCAGAAAATGGATGAAGACAAGGGACCAGAAAGATGTACTGATGGCAAGATTTTTTCCTTTGTAATTTTTAAATATTGGGGGGAGATACTCATGAGATTATGCAAATTTTCTGGTTTTGCTTAAACTTTTGCCCACTGATTTTTAACATTCATCAGTAATTCTTTCCTGAAATAAACTAACTGCAAGAGTTTTCTTTCTATTTATCTAATCCAGAATGGTCCCCAAACTGAGAACATGGCAGTGAAGCCCAACAAATACAGCAAACACCAGTTATTATTTTCCTATTTAGTGATTTATGTAAGCACCATCAATGACATAAATATTCTCTCTGAATGATGTTGCAGATAGCAGTGACCCTTCTCCCATACGTTCATTTATGGAAAAAGAAACCTACTTCTTTAGGAGTTTTATATCCATCTCGTAGGAAACGACAGCAACCATAACGACCCTGGGGAGATAGAGCAAAAATCTCAGAAGCTTATACATAGGTACATCAATATAAATAGTCAGAAATATATATTTGGTAAAATCTATCTGTGCAGTTTCTCACCAATACAGACATGATAGCTAAAAACAAAAACAAAAAACCTGAAATCAGCCCAGCAGCAGAAACTGATTTCCAGCAATGTGATTTCAAGTGAGGGCTAAGTTATAGGTTCTTCCTTAGATGAGCATTACTAACAATATCCACCTTAGGGTAAGTCTGACAGCCTAATTACTAATCTATATGGTCCTGCCAATAGCTCACAGAGCTTATGAGAGACCACAGGGTTTAAAAAACATATTTTTAAATTTGAGAAGTTACAAATACTGTACAGTGTACCAATATATCCATCAATCACCATAATCTTATATTAACATCTTACATAATCATAGAACATTTATCAGAACTAAAACATTAACTTTGGTACAATACTATTAACCAAAGTACAGAAGTTAAATGGTTTTCACCAGTTATTCTACTAATGCTCTTTTTGTGTGTGTGTTTGTTCCAGAACCAAATTCGGAATCCCACACTTCTTTTAGTTGCCCTGTGTCCTTAGTCTCTTCCACTCTATGACAGTTCCTAAGCCTTTGTTTGTTTTTTATGACCTTGATACTTTTAAAGAGTATTCATGAGTTATTTTGTATAATGTCCCACATTTAGTTTTGTCTGACTTTTTCTCATAATGCAATTTAGGTTATGTATTACTGGAGGATACCACACAGTTGATGTGCCCTTCTCAGTGCATTATAGAAGGGGGCATGTGATATCAATATATCCTATTAGTGGTGAAGTTCCCCCGATCATTCTGTTAAAGTGGTATCTGCTGGGTTTCTTCACTATAGTTTTCCCATTGTAAATATTAGATATTAGATATTTGGAGGGAGACACTTTGAAACTATACAAATATTCTCTCTCTGCTTAAGCTTTCATCCACAGATTTTAGCATCCATCAGTGGGTCACTCCTGAAACAATTATATTTTAGTGTTTACCTAATGGTAATTTTATATTTCCTTTATTTCTTCAATATGTTTTTGTGTATACAGTAAACATTTACTTAATATTTGATAATGAATGATTCTTAGTTGCTTAAACATTTCACATAAGCTATGACCCCTAAATAATTTTATTGGTGAATAATAATTATACAGAACAGCAGGTTTCATTGTGGCACATTTGTACATGCATATAACATGATTAATAACATTCCCCAATATGTCCTCTGCTCTCTCTCTTGATCCCCCTGCCTCCCTACCTATACACTAATGGTTTCTTATAGAGTCATGTTTCTACTAGCATAGTCCATAAAGAACCATTCCATCGCCCTCAAAATAATGCAGAGCTCCTCCCCCACCTTTCTTTTTCTTTTTTCTCTGTAACTTCCACATGACAGGTGGGTATCTCATGAAAACCAAAGGGAAACTAGTAGGGTAGAGGAAAGGGACCACAGAGGGAAATGGGAAATACTACAGGATGATATTGACTGCTATGGTTTGGATGTGAGATGTGCCCCAAAAGCTCATGTGTGAAACAATGTAAGAAGGTTTAGAGATTACATGATTGGATTATGAAAGCCTTAACCCGATCAGTGTGTTAATCTCCTGATAGGACTGAGTGTTAACTGAATGTGGGTAGGGTATGGCTGGAGGAGATGGGGCATTGGGGGTATGCCTTTGGGGTATAGATATTGTATCTGGCAAGTGGAGTCTCTTTGCTTCCTGATCAGCATGTGAGCTGTTTCCCTCTGACACACTCTTCCACCACTATGTTCTGCCTCACCTGAAGCCCTTGAAAATGGAGCTGTCTATGGACTAAGACCTCTGAAAACATGAGCCCCCAAATAAACTTTTCCTCCCTTACAACTGTTCTGGTCAGGGTCTTTTAGTCACAGCAGTGAAAAAGCTGACTAAAACATTGACCAAATTATATTGTTATATTGTGTGTGTATGAATATATAACAACAAACCCATCATTATGTGTAATTATAAGGCACCAATTAAAAATCTTATTGTTAAAATTAAACAAAATTCCAGAGCTATATCTTTTTAAATTTTTTTTTAGTTGTAGTTGGACACAATACCATTATTTTATTTATTTATTTTTTATGTGGTGCTGAGGATCAAACCCAGAGCCTTGCATGTGCTAGGCAAGGGGTCTACTGCTAAGTCACAACCCCAACCCCTTTAGACTATATCCTTATAGACAACCTCTACCTCCAACTTCTGGCAACCACTAATGTTTGTTTTTTTTTTTTTTTTCCTGTTCATTTTTCTTTTCCAGAGTACCATGTAAGTAGAATCATAGAAAACATAGTTTTTGGGGTCTGGTATTTATTTCACTTAGCAAAATGCACTTAAGAATCATCCATATTGTCACATAGATCAGTATTGTTGAACAGTATTACATTGGGAGGAATTATAATTTTTATCTATTTTTGCATTGAAGGTTGTTTCTAGTTCTTTTTTTGCAATTATCAGTAACAATGTTATAAACATCTGCGTGCAGATTTTTGTTAGAAAATAAATAAAGTATAAAATAAAAACAAATTTTTATTTCTGTAGGGTAGCTATATAGGAAATAAGTCATTGGATCACATGGTAGGTATATGTTTAAATTTGTAAGAAACTGCCAAACTGTTTCCCAAAGTGGATGTACCCATTCTGTATTTCCACTAGCAATAATTATAGAAACTAAAAAGTTTTTAAAGGAAACTATTAGAAGAGGACAACTCAGAAAAATAAAAAATTCCTTAAAATCACTGACACCGATCATGTTCAAGGCCTCCAGATGCACTATTCCCCTCAAAGTCACAGCCTCAAAGAGAAGAAAGGCAAATGTGGACATACCTGAAGCTTGGTGATTATCTCCTGTTTTGTGAGCTCCACCAACTGGCTGTCCTCGACAGCAAAGGCTGGGAAAGAAATCACTGACAACAGACTAGCATCAACTTCTTTGGATGTTGAAGCCCGGGGCAGTAGTGAATTAAGGATAGACTAAGAAGAAGAAATTCAAATATGGTACATTAGTAAATACCTTGGCATTATAAAACAGTTTTAGTTTCAAGAGATTAATGTGGAAGATCTTTCAGAAGATAACCTCAACATTATTCAATAGAGAGAGTTTAGAAAACTAGCTACTTTGGTTAAGTCATCCCTTCTCTTAATCCTGTTCTTAATAAGTCCCCATTCTATTCTTAAGGAGCTGCTTGTGTATAGAGATCACTCTAACATTATCCCACCCATTGTCGTATTGGTCCATTAGTAGCTATTTAAGGATAAAGTTAAGGCAAAATATAGCTGCTGAAACACAAGATAAGGAAGGGTCAGGTCTTATGCTTCTGACATATATTTTTTCCCATGGAAAAGTTTTGTTTTTAAAATTAGAAGGCAAGGTTATATTCATTAGAACACATGAACATCTAATCAGACTTTGAAAAAAAGGATAAAATTCATCATTCCAATGAGAAAAAAACATCTAAATCTTTCTTTATAATAAACTCTTTCTTTATATCCATTTGTTTCAGATGGGGCCTCACAATGTTGCCCATGTTCATCTCAAATTCATGAGTTCGCCATGAGCTCAAGTGATCCTCCCATTTCAGCTTCCTCAGTAGCTGGGAATATAGGCATGTGCTACCACACCCAGGTAAAACTTATATTTCAAAAATGATAGTAATCATAAACAAAACTGAAGATGTATATTTACAACATTAACATTCTGATCTCCAAATTATCTAACCCTGGAGGTTACCAAACAAAAGACTGTTTCAGAGACACTGTGAAAAATACCCCCAAACTATTATCTCTTGTTCTCTTTATATATTTAGAAAAGGAAATTTTCAAGAATATTATAGCCTCTTGATATGATGGCAATGAAGAATTTTGTATACTAAGATAGGATCCTTTCAAAACCTTTTATAACAGAACAGGAATATTATACATTTTATAGACCATGCTATATCTGACTTATCTCAGTACACTATGCTTGATAAAGACATTTCTTGACACATGGTAATAAATCAGATGATGTACTATCCATCTGTTCTTCTTAATCTATAGCTCATGCTAAATGTGAGTCTAGGCAAGAATAAAATTTTCTATAACATGGTCCATTATTCCCTTACCTGGCAGTGTTGTACTTCATCAGCTAGGACATGAATAACAGATTGGGGCCCACCTTTTCCACCAAATAGGTCCAGTTCATCTAGTGCTTCCAGGGCTGCCTGTACAAAGCAATGGAAGAAAGGACACCTTCAAGGTTAGAAAGATAAATACTTCTGGGCTGGAGATATAGCTCAGTGATACAGCACTAGCCTAGCATATGCAAAGCGCTGGGTTCAATTCCTAATACCACTACCACCAAAAACAAACAAACAAATCCCAAAAGGTGTATATTTATATTCCCTGTATCCTAGTATCTTACCAATGCATATGATGTCACTTTTAAATATGTTTGATAGAGCAGAAAATACAATAATATTTATTTTTCTTTTTCTCCCATATGGTCCCAGAGATCAAGTCAAGCAGCACACCAAAATAATTTGACATCATTATGTACAACTATAATGCTCCAAAAAAGTGAAAAAATAATTTGAACATAGAACATGAATTTGTAGTAAACCATTGTTTTTTTTTTGGCAAGGATGCTCCAAGTATGATACCAGCACATAAGAAATGTTAGAAGTTGTGTGGTGTAAGATAACATAACCACCATACATATTGCTACACAGCTGAGTTTCCACACAGAAGTAACTTCCTTAGAAACATACTATAGTTGACTTTAAAATAAACATTCTTAGTCACCAAAGAAGGAATTCCCATGGTTTTAATTTTTTAAGAATATTTTATTTTTTAGTTATAGTTGGACACAATACCTTAATTTAATTTATTTATTTATATGTGTTGCTGAGGATCGAACCCAGTGCCTTACATGTGCTAGGCGAGCACTCTACCGCTGAGCCACAACCCCAGCCCTTCCATGGTTTTAATTTTATACACACACACACACACACACACACACAATTTATTTATTATAGTCAACCTAATGAGCAACAGATAAAATTTATTTCTTCTATCTGAAACTTTCTACCCATTGATCAATAATTCCACATTGCTTCCCTTCTCCATTGCTCCAGCCTTGGTGATCATCATTCGATTCTCTACTTCTCTGTTTGACTTGTTTTTCTTTTTCCTTTTGGTACTGGGGAGTGATCCCAGGGACACTCTACCACCAAACTACAATCCCAGCCCTTTTTTATTTTTTGAGATGGTGTCTTGCTAAATTGCCCAAGTTGGCCTTGAACTTTTGACTCCTCTACCTCAGGCTCCCAAGTTACTGGGATTACAGTTGTGTGCTACCATGCCAGGCTTTGACTTTTTAAGATTCCACACACATGTGAGATCAACATTTAAAAATAATTTATTAATTTCTTGCATTTCTAAATATGCTTTCAGATCATAAAAGTAAAGTATACTCCTTATAGAATTTTTTAAAACATAGTAAAGTATAAAGAGGGAGAAATCATTCCAAACAGCCACTAGTTTTTCCTATGCATATTTATATATATACTTGAGATTACATTTGGTATATTTTTACAATTCATTTGCAGCATAAGTGTTTTCCACATTATGAAAATACTACTTTGCCAGCTATTCATCTGATAGAAGATTAATATTCAGAATATAAGAAGAACTAAAAAAAATCTAAGAACAAGTAATCTAATCAATAAATGGGCAAAAGATCTGAATGGACACTTCTCAAAAGAAGTACAAACAGCCAATTAGTATATGAAAAAATATTCAACATCAAGGAAATGCAAATAAAAAATTCCCAAACTACCCCATTCAGAATAGTCAATATTAAAAAATGCAAAATAACAAATGCTGAGGAAGATGTGGAAAAAAGGAACTGGTGGTAGAAATGTAAATTACTACAGTCACTAGGGAAAACAGCATGGAAGTTCCTTTAAAAGTCTAAAAACAGATCTACTGTATAATCCAGCTGTACCACTCTTGGGTATATATCCAAAGAAAAAAAGTCAACATACAAAAGACAGATATACCTATCCATGTTTACTACAGCACCATTTACAACAGCCAAGTTATGTAATCAGCCTAGGTGCTTGTCAACAGATAAACCAATAACAAAAATATAGTATATATACACAGTAGAGTATATGTCCACATTCCATAAAGAAGTGTTTATTACTTCAGCCATGAAGAAGAATGAAATATCCAGGCACCATGGTGCATGCCTGTAATCCCAGTGACTGGGGAGGCTGAGACAGGAGGATCATGAATTCAAAGCCAGCCTCAGCAGAAGTGAGGTGCTAAGCAACTCAGTGAGACCATGTCTCCAAATAAAATACAAAATAGGGCTGGGGATGTGGCTCAGTGGTCGAGTGCCCCTGAGTTCAATCCCTGGTATCTCCCCAAAAAAGAATGAAATCATGTCATCTGTAAAAAAAAAAAAAAAAAAAAAAAAAAAGATGTATCAGAGGTCATCATGTTAAGCAAAATATGCCAGACATTGCAAGACTAGTATTTTCTCTCATATGTGGAAACTCAAACAAACAAACATACAAAACAAACAAAGGATGACCTGAAACTAGAAGAGGGACTATTAGGGAAGGAAAAATGCACCAGGAGAAAGGGGGAGAGAGAGAATGGCAAAGGAAGGTAATAGGGAGGATGAATATAATTATGGCACAATATATGAATGTATGGCCATGTCACGGTCAAAACCATTATTTTGTACAATGAACATGCATTAATAATTATAATTTTAAAAAAGAAGGCAAGAGAAGGCTGACAAAGTTGTTTAGGCTATCAAATCCTTAAGACAGATACTTAAACTAGATTATATTATTTCAATATTTCTGGTCAATAGCCAAACTTATAATTAATCTTATTATCCTCATAAATAATATAACTGGGTGAGCTGGGCCTGGTGGTACACACATCTGTAATTCCAACAACACTGGAGGCTGAGGCAGGAGGATTGAAAGTTTGAGGCCAACCTTAGCAACTTAGTGAAGCCCCAAGCAAACTTAGTGAGACCCTTCTCAAAATAAAAAATAATAATAATAAAATAAAAAGAGCTGGGGATGTATCTCAGTGGTAAAATGTCCCTGGTTTCAATTGCCAATGCCTAAAGAAAAAAAAATAATAACAAATAACACAACTGAGTGATAGATGAAAACTGTGTCAGAATTATGAATTTATTTTTCCATATAGGCTATATCTCCTGACAAAGTGATACTTGCCAGTTTTAAGGCAAAATGGCTGGCCAATTCATACTTTTTTATGTAAACTTAAATTCAAAATACCACTCATGCCAAGTAAATGACTTAAGTTTCATTTCCTATTTCATCTCTTGCTAAATTAAAAATTCCTTGAGGTCAGGGTTGTGTTTTTACTAATATCTAGAGTACATAGCAGGGTATATAGTAGGCTTGTTGTTGAGCTAACAATTATGTGTTTTCGTTTTGAGTTGTTTTGTAAGCATTATTTTCCTGAAGTAGAATTATTTGGTCAATGGGTATGATCAATTTTTGAGATATAATGCTAAATTGTTTTTAATGCATGTCATACCAATATAACTACCAGGAGGGTATTTGAGGGCTGAGGTTGTGGCTCAGTGATAGAGCACTTTCATAGCACATGTGAGGCACTGGGTTTGATCCTCAGCACCAAATAAAAATAAATAAGTAAAATAAAGGAAGGTACTTGACAATACCTTCCTTTGTACAAAAAAAAAGTGTCTTGATTTTTCCCTGATTTGATAAAAAAGGTTTATCTGTTGCATTTACTTGCATTAAATTGTGAGCAAGATTGAATATAATTCAATTATAGGCAGGACTGATCTCGTCTTAGGGCTAAAAGGCAGTTTCAAAGATGCTTCCCTAAAGAAATAATACTCAAAACAAAAGTAAGGGTAAGTGGAAGTAGACCAGGCACAAAATACTCATTAATAACAAAGGGGAAAATAGCAAATTCATAGCAGAGGTTTCTGGCAAAAGCCAACTTAATTAAGTGATTAAAGATAACCTTAACAGTAATGGGACAAACTTACATTATGCACTCCCTGATGATACAGAATCACCTCTGTGGTATTCTTGCCAAAAACATAACTTGAATCTAATCATAAGGGAATAGCACACCAAATCAAATTAAGGGACATTCTATAAATAACTGATCTGAGGCTGGGTAATCAAGTGAGGGGAAGCTCAGTGGTACAGTACGTGCTTAGCATGTTTAAGATCCTGGATTCTATTCCCAGGATCAAACTAGGCCAAACAAAACAAACAAAAAAATGAGCCTGTATTCTTCAAAACTGCCAGGGTCATGAAAGATAAGACTGAAGTAGTGTTCCAGATTGAAGGAGCCTAAAGAGACATTATAACTAAATGTAATATGTTATTCTAGATTGGATCCTATATCACAAAGATTTTTTTTGCCATAAATGCCATTATTGGGACAATGAACAAAATTTGGATGAGATATGAGAATTGGATGGTAGGATAACGCCAGTGTTCATTTCCTGATTTTAATGATTGTATTATAGTTATGGAAGAGTCTTTGAGGAAATTCACAATGAAGTAGTTGAGGAGTAGTGGGGCTTCATTTCTGTAGTGTACTCTCAACTGGCTCAGAAAAAAAAATTGTGTGTGTGTGTGTGTGTGTGAATGTGCGCTTAAACAGCTAGAGAAAAATGTAAAGTAAATGTCACCAAGTGAGAAACTTAGATGAAAAATGTATGAGAATTATTTGTACCATTCTTACAATGTTCTCCAGTCTGAAATGATTTCAAAATAGAAAAAAAAAATAGTTTCAGTGGTTAAAACTTTTGGGGTCAAATATACAAAAATAAAAGTTTGAAGAAAATGATCATATATGGCATATAATGTCATATACCTTTCATATATTGATGAGAAAAAGGAAACTAGTAAAGAAATTTTGGAGGGCAATTTTAAAGTATATATCCCTTAACTCAGTGTTTCCACTTTAAAAAAAAATATATTCTATAAAAAATATTTGTGCAAGTTCATCAAGATGTATGTACAAGAATACTAATTAAACATTATTTGAAATAGTAAAAAAATGAACATAATTTCATTAATAGAGTGTTATTAAATGCTATACAACAACTGAAAAGACCAAATTAATCTTAAAAGAAATGACACAGTAGCATGTTTAGTTATGCTCTTCAGTGACACGAGATTTACTGAATGAAAAAATCAGGTTACAAAGAAGTAGGTGTAGTATGACCTCATTTTAAAATATAAATTTAATATCCGTACTATTTTTTCATTTTAAAATACATTAAAAAGAAAGAGCTTACCCAGTAAATATTTATAAATACAAAGTTCCACATATATTTATTAACTCTACTGCATCAATTATATAATTCAAATTTTCTATGATCTGTTTTAGTTTATTGCATGAATCATAGCCTGACAATATTTTTTGTTCAATTACTACCTTATAACTATTTCTGTTAGCCTTATATATATAATATATTTACTGTGTACTAATTGAAACTACATTTCAGATTAGACTTTCTTATTATAGGTTGTGCCTCTTAAAAGTCTATCATGGCTGGGCATGGTGGTGCATGCCTATAATCCAGCAGCTGTAGAGGCTGAGGTAGGAGGATCACGAGTTCAAAGCCAGCCTTAGCAATTTAGCAAGGCACTTAGCAATTCAGTGAGACCCTGTCTCCAAGTAAAATATAAAAAAAAGGCTGGGGGTGTAGCTCAGTGATTAAGCACCCCTGAGTTCAATCCTTAAAGTTTATCATGATCCTCTTTGTGTTCTTTATCCAATGTAATATTTTTGCTTTGAAATCTATTTCATTTGATATTCATATAGAGTCACCCCTGCTCTTTTTTCTTTCTTTCCTTCTTTTTTTTTTTTTTTGGTGCTGGTGATTGAGCCAAATGGTGCTTTTTTCAACTATTCTATATCCCCAGCTTGTTTTTTTTTTTTTTTTTTTTGAGATGGGGTTCTCACTAAGTTGCTTATGATCTTGATAAATTGCTGAGGCTGGCCTCAAAGTTGTTATCCTCCTGCCTGAGCCTCCTGAGTCATTGGGATTACAGGCATGCACCATTATGCCCAGCTCCACTAATATTTTTCATGTATTTCAGACTTTGCTTATCCTTTTGTCTTTAATCTTCTGTATCATCTTTGTTATTTAGCCAATATAGATTGAATTTCTTTTTTAAAATCAATCTGTTGGGGCTGGGGTTATGGCTCAGGGATAGAGCACTTAACTAGTATGTGTCAAGCACTGGGTTCGATCCTCAGGATGGCATTAAAAATAAATAAATAAATAAATAAATAAATAAATAAAGGTACTGTGTCCATCTACAACTAATACATACATATATATATATATATATATATATATAAATTTGAAAAATCAATCTGTGTCTTTGCCTTTTAGTAGAAAAATCATATTATACATATTTATCATGATGGATATATTAAATCCTATTTCTGCTATACTATTTTGTGCAGTCTTGCTGTTTTCAGAGAAAATAAAAGCTGATAGGATGAAAAGACAGAGCTAAGCAGAAAGTGGTGGTGGTGATGATGATGATGATGATATGGGGGACAGAGGAGAGTAAGGGAATGGAGGATTGAGAGATGGTTCTCTGATATCAAGCTTGGTCAACTGCTCCATGGAAGAACAAAAAGTTTCCTTTGTTTTTGTAATGGTAGAGATAATGGGTTTAAAGTACTTTGAAATCCTTGTGAGACATTTAAGTAGAGGCATACCAGAAAAGCAGTTGGTTATCAAATCTGGAGCTTGTAAAAGTTTTTATCTACATACCCATAGTTCCATGGGAGAATCTGAATTTTGTCTGTGGTTTAAAAGAATAATTAATCTGATGATGGTCCACGTGCTCATTAAGTTTTTTCTATGGCAAAGGTACACCAGACTTCCTTACCCCATACTTTGTATAAACAAGAAAGCAAAATTACCTTTGCCATTCCAACTGAACTGGCATTCAGTTCTGAGATCCCTTGGTTGGTCTTGTCTCCACGTTCCCATATCCCGAAGTCCTGGCATAACAATAACCAATACACCATTAGCAAGTCATAACTACTAAATACTAACTAGATGCACAATCCTTAAGTAAAAAAAATTGATAGTAACTAATCTGCCATACATATATATAACCACAATGCCAATGAGTTGGTGGCTCTGGTAGCTACTTTCCCTATAGCTTTAAATTCTACTGAAGCCTACAAAAAGTTGGAAGACTTCATAACAGTTAATCAGAAGGGCTAAGAACTATAACTCAGTCCATCTGCAGACAGGCTTCTCAAAGATTTTCACCACAGCAGGTACCCAGAGGATCTAGGAGTTGGAGCCCAGTACTTTATCTTAAATATCCAATTTAATTTTACCCTCTTTGGGCACTGATAACGTACCACACACTAACTGATGCATGTTATATATTGTTCTTCCTTAATCCTTACATTTTATAGATGATGAAACTGAGATGAAAAGAGAGATTAAGTGACTCACTCTAGTTCACAGAGCTAATAAGTGACACAACCAGGATTAATGTTTAAGTCGTCTTACTCAAAGCCTATTCTTAATAATAGTTCTATATATGTCCCCTTGATAATATAAATAATATTCAAAATCACCTTTTAAACTCTTGCTTTGAAATAACTTCAGACTGATAGAAGTTGCAAAAATAGTACAGTGAGTTCCCATATGACTTTAATTTGTCTTTTTCCAATTTTAATATCTAACATAAATATAGTACAATTGTTAAAGTCAAGAAATTAACATCAGTACAACACTATTAACCAAATTGTGTATTTTATTTGGATTTCATTAGTTTCTCACTAATAGCCTTTCTGACATTCCGTAATCTAATCCAGAATTCCATGTCACATTTGTAATGTCTCCTCAGTTTCTTCCAATCAATGATTCCTCTAGTCTTGTCTTTCATGACCTTGACACTTTTTGAAGATTAGTGATCATATATTTTATAGATTTTCCAAATTTGGATTTTCATGATGTTTCCTCATAACTAGATTGAGGTTATGCATTTTTGGCAGGAATATGTATTGCAGCTATTATGCTGTGTCCTTCTCAGTACATTATATCAGAGGTATAAGATGCTGGATATATTATTACTGGTGAATGTTAACCTTCACTTTGTTAAGGTACTATCTGCTGAGTTTCTGCATTCTTCTGTTACTATTTTCCCTTTTGTAATTAATACATATCTTGAGAAACACACTTTTAGAACATGCAAAGATCCTATTTCTCCTCAAACATCCACCCACTAATTCAGTATCCATTGGTGGATCTTGCCTACAACAACTATTACAGTGATGTTTTAGTGGAGATTTTCTAGTTTCTTCATTACTTCTATAGTCATTAATTGCATTTCCCTACTGAAGAGCTGTCCCTTCTCTCTCATTTATTTATTTAGTCAGTTTTTTATATTGGTATGAGTTTCAGGATAGTTAGGTTTTTCCTTAACTTAAAATTCTATTACTATTTTGTTATCCAGATTGTTAACTGTTCAAGGTTAGGTCATCAGGTGTTTTTTCAGGTTGACTCCTGTGTTTTTTTTTCATTTTACTTATTAATGATTTTTTCCTGTGCCTTTTTGATATGCCCTATTCTTTTTTTGAACACTTCTTTACTTTTTGGCATTATAAGGTGCTCATCTTGTATTTTAATTAATCCCAGCCCTGGAATCAATTTCTCTACAAAGGAGCCCTTGTTTATTTTATTAGAAAATTATAGAATCCAAGGCCTGGGCACTGGGTGTATTCATTGTCACAGGGATGTCATGACAGAACTTAGAATAAGACATATACACACATGTATGTGCTTGTACATGCATACATACATGCTCACGCATGCTCCCCCACATCTCTACTTATTTCTATATTCACCTTTAATTGCTTTTATTTCTTCCTTCTTTTCTGGTATTGGGGAATGAACCCAGGGACTCTTTACCACTGAGCCACATCTCCAGCCTTTTTTTTTCCAATTTTGAACAGGGTCTCATTAAATTGCTGGGGCCTTGCTAAGTTGCTGAGGCTGGCCTCAAACATGTGGTCTTCTTGTCTCAGCCTCCCAAGTCATGGGGATTAAAGGTGTGCATCACTGCACCTGGCCTTTTTCTAATGTCAAATCTCTGAGTTAAAGTGATGTTTCGGGAATGTAAGTTCTATTTTACCCATGGCTTGCTAACCTGCCCCCAAACTCAGATCTGCCCTAGTTTGTATAGCAAAGATTAAAATATAAGAAGACACAAATATCATTAAGTCTACCATTACAACTAAACCCCTGGATGCAACAGAGAGGTCAAAGAATCCTGACTTCTACCACAGCAAGCCTGTGGTCTCAGAAGGCATAGTGATCAATTGACAAATAATGTCTACTTCCATTAAAAAAGTCTAACATTTAGACTTGTGTTTCTGGAAAATATGGAGAAAGGGATTCCAGATTCACCCTCCTGCCAGAAACAACTTTTTAAAAAACTGTACAATTTATCATACAGTGGTTTTCCCTTCCTTCCTTCCTTTTTTCCCTTTTCTTTCTTTCTTCTTCTTTTTTTTTTTTTTTTTTTTGTGGTTCTAGGAACTGAACCTAGGAGCTCATTCATGCAGTGCAAACATTCTAGCACTGAGCCATATTCCAAGCCCAAGATAGTGATTTTCAATATAATGAAGTTTCTGCAATGAAGGGCTGTGATTCCTGAGAGGTAGCAACACCACAGGACAAGTCCTATGATTGCTCCAGACTACTGTTTGTAAGCATTCCCTGACTATAGTACAGAAAGGCCAAATAATAAAAAACAAGCAGAGTTTGGCAGATTCCTAAGTTGAGTAAATGGAGCTCAGAGTACAAAGAGACCAAGGTACATATAATTTTCAGGACAGTACTGGAAGAGAGAGAGAGAGAGAGAGAGAGAGAGAGAGAGAGAGAGAGAGAGAGAGAATGAACCTCAGAATTCTGCAGAGGTCCCTCCTCTCTAATATTCATCAGAAAAATGGCCGATGTATGTATGCAAGAAAACCACTTGAGGCTGGGGGAAGAATAGCCCAAAAGAATTAAGAGGGAAAAATACCTGGTGCTCAAACAGGACCAGAAATGGTGCTTGTTCCAACCATTTTGTGGAGGTAATGGCTAGAATATTCAAGGGTCTAGGTTAAGTAGTGAGGAATAATTAGCCTTAGACTAAACATGATTCTTGACCCACATAACACCTTTAAAGAAATAAAGGATCAAGGCTAGGGTTGTGGCTCAGTGGTAGAATGTGAGCCTAGTATGCATGAGGCACTGGGTTTGATCCTCAGCACCACATAAAAATAAAATAAATGTATTGTGTCCACCTACAACTAAAATTTTATAAAAAAGAAATAAAGGATCAAACTATTTCCAACTAACTTAAGTGGATCTTAGAACAAAGATCAAGAGTATGTATGGAAGAACAAAAACATTCAGGATGCAGCAAGGTAAGATATATGATATCTGGCATCCAGTAAAAAATTATTAGGCAAGCAAAGAAGCAGGAAAATACAACCAATTAATGAGAGAAATGTCATCAATTGAAAACAACCTGGAACTGACAGACTTTAGAATTCTTAGACAAAGACATTAAAATATTTAGTACAATCGTATTCCATGAGTTTAAAGAGTTAAGTGGACATGTGGAAGATACAAAAAGGACCAAAATGAACTTCTAGAAATGAAACATTTTTTTTTAGTACCAGGGATTTAACCCACAGGCACTTAAACACTGAGCCACATTCCCAATCCTGTTTTAAAATTTTTTAAGTTATCAATGGATCTTTTGTTTTATTTATTTATCTGTGGTGTTAAGGATCAAACCCAGGGCCTCATACAGGCCAGGCAAGTGCTCTACCACTGAGCCACAACTCCAGCCCTCCCCAGCCTTTTTTTAATATTTTACTTAGAGACAGGGTCTCGCAGAGTTGCTTAGGGCCTTGCTATGTTGCTGAGGCTGGCTCTGAACTCCCAATCCTCCTGCCTCAGCCTCCCCAGCTGTTGGGGTTATGGGCATGCACCACTGTGCCTGGCTAGAAATGAAACTTTTTAAGATGAAAAATACACTGGATAGAATTCATGACAAATTAGACATTGTGAATGAAAAGATTAGTGAAGTTGAGACACAGCAATAGAAACTATCCAAAATGAGAAACAGAAAGCAAAAAAATAATTTAAAAAATAAACAGTGTATCAGTGAGCTGTGGATCAACATCATGTGGTCCAATACATATGTAACTGGAGTCCCTATAAATAGGGGGCAAAATAAAGAGTATACAAAGAAGTATTTGCTGAAAATTTTTGGTGAAAATTATATATCCACAGATTCATGAAGGTAAACTAAGCACAAGAAACATGAAGAAAACTCAAGGAAGGAACACTATAATCAGAATGCTTAATGTCAGTAATAAGAAGGAACTCTATTTTTTAGATCTTTTTTACCGGATCATTATAATTATACATTATTATCTATTCATACATGAAGAAGAAACTCTTAAAAAGCAGCAGAGGTATAGGAAGGCTCATTATGTAGTGAGCACAAAAGACAAGGATAACAAACTCCTCATGAGAAACAATACAAATAAGAAGATAAAGAAGCAATTTTTTTTCAGTGCTGAAAGACAAAAACACTGTCAACAGAAAATTCTATATCTAGTAACAATATCTGTGAAAAGTAAAGGTAAAATTAAAGGCATATAAAAGCTGAAATAATTCATCACCATCAGACCCAAGAAATGTTAAAGGAAATTCTTTAGGCAAAAGGAATGGTACCAGTTTGAAATTTGAATGTACACGAAGGAATAAAGAGCACCAGAAATTATAAACACTTTCATTTTTAATTAAATTTCTTAGAAGGATAATGGAACAGTTAACAAAAATTTTTAAAAATGATGTGGTGGCTGAGGGTGTAACTCAGTGGCAGAGCACTTGCCTAGCATGTATGAGGCCCTGGGTTCTATCCCCAGCTCCACTAAAGAAAAAAATGTGTTGGCCACAAAGGAGGAGGGTGGTTAGTAAGAAACTGAAAGAGCAAAGGAGAGGTCAGAAAATGACTGGCAGTGTCTTTAGCATAGTCCTACAGCAATTACACTTATGCATTCTTCAAATACTAATAACTTTATATATCATTTTTGAGGTATAATTGCTATACAAAAAAGCTACACACTTAAAATGTAAAATTTGGTTTTATCCTACATTTAAATGACTGCAACTGTCATCATAAAAATGATCATTTGCAAAATCCCCAGTCTCTTTAAATTTTTTTTGTTATTGTTGTAGATGCACACAATGACCTTAATTTATTCATTTTTTTATGTGGTGCTGAAGATTGAACCCAGTGCCTCACACGTGCTAGGCAAGTGCTCTACCACTGGGCCACAAGCCCATCCCTCTCCCAGGCTCTTCATACCCACTGTAATTCATCTCTCCCTCTGCCCTTGCTTTCTATAACTATACATATCTGCTTTCTATCACTATATATTTCCAGAATTTTGCATTAGTGTAATCATAGAGTATATAAATTTGTGTCTAACTTCTTTCACTAAGCATAATTTTATTAAGATTCATTCATATTGTTCATGAATGTCATAGTTCATTCCTTTTTATTGCTGAACAATATTCCATTTTATTGGTAGACTGCAATTTGTTTACCTATTTATCTGTTGATGGTCATTTACATTATTTCCAGTTTGGGAGATTATAAATAAAGCTTCAATAAACAACAACAAGAACAACAAACTGTTTATGTTAGAACAAAGGAGGGAAAAACCCCACATTCCTGTATAGTGTCTAATGTAACATTTTATACAGAGAGTATGTTATATATAATGAATTAATATGAAGTTACCTCATATGGTAGGTGTAAGGAAAAAAACCTTTTTGTATGCTAAATTAATACCTACAGATAACATTAAACACATGAGCAAATTTTATTTCTACATAGCTAACTGGTTCATAATTCTCCCTAGACATCTTGCTCCCATTTATGACTTTAAACCATTAAAATAAGATCATAATTTAGCCCCAGATTTACCAACACATGCTATAAGATATCAGAAAGTTTGAGATTATAGTATCTGGACCCTCTGGAAAGAGACTGAATACAATTTCTGCCAGAAGTCTTTTTAGATTAGTTCACTATGAGGGACAGCATTAAGAGAAGGGATGGATTGTCTAGTATTTTAAAAACAAAACCATCATGTGTTTAAAACCCACTCAAAAATGAGCTACTTACAGCAGTTTTATATGCAGCTTCAATGTAAAACACAAGGTTCTGTATGAAATTGACTTCATCTAGGCTGTGGATGATATGAAGTCCTAAGAAAAAAGAGAAAAATGATATATAGCTAGTCAATTTGCACTACAAGTTTGATAGGCGGCCATACAGGTGAAGTGCTCACTGCTCCCAGGTAATCCATTGTGGCTTAGGAAAAAATAGAAGGCATTTTGATTTGTAACCATAAAAAAAGAAAAGATCATAAATCAATCCTAGGCTAGTCTCCAATTAAGTGAGATGTGAGTATATTTTAACAGGAAACAGGAAACATTTTAACTATTATTTATAGGTTTTTATAGAAACTCTGATTCCTGATACATTAGGTATCTAATTTATAATGTACTTAAATATACAAAATGATAGAGACAATTATTTCAAAACAGAGTGTGAAGGAGTCTAAACACTAAGCAAAACATAAAGTGGATAAAATGATGATATTAAGAACTTCAAGCTGTATTTTGAGTAAAAATTACAGTTATTCTAAATGTAAGATACTCAAAGACAATTATAGATTACATATGGAATGTTTGCATGAATAATTTTTATAACAACCTTAACAGATGGGTACCTCTATTTTCTCCATTAAATTTAGAGTGATTAACTATTTCACATAACTAATAAATAGTGGAACAATGACTCAGTTGACTGTAGACTTCTGTTTCACTTTAGAGATTGAATTCCTAATCCAGATGCTATATTACCTCCTAATATGAAAAATATGATCCATTTTTTTTCTGTCTAAAAAATCTTTTTCTCCCCCATTTCACCACCAAAACAGAACTAAAACTAAAAAAAAAAACTAGAAAGATGTTTATAGTCATTTTCTTTGGTGTCAAGATTCAAAGTAGCCTTATTTTCTTCTTGTTTGGACATCTTTATAATTTTATAGTATTCTATAATAAATAGGTACTACTTATATAATTTAAAAAGTTGTACATAAAAGCAAAGTCATTAAATAAGATAGAAAATGGGAGGATATATTTCATAAAATTTTATAGAAAACTATCAAATCCTGAGTGCTAAAAATGTTTATATGTATAAAATAAACAATTAAATTTTAAATACATCATTTGTTACAAAAATATTACTGCATGCATATTGTCTAAAGCTCTATTTAGACTAAGAAATTATGTCAGAATTGAAGAATAAGGAAGCTTGCTTTTTCCTTTCTGGTCTTTAAATAAGCAGGAAGAAGATGTGAAAATTGTGTTAATTGTAGATGCTGAATGTTAAAGTTTCTCTTATTTTCCTGATAGAAAAATATTCTATTTCAACAAGGATTTTATATCCACATTTTGTAGCAAAATTGGGTTGGTTCAGTGGAAATGATTATATCTACCAGCTATGTCATGTTATACCAAGTTCAGAATTTGCAGTTTTCTGAGTAATGGGTGTATCTACAGTGAGTAGGTCTAGGGGAAAAATACATTTTTAAAAGTGCTTGGGAGCCAGGCATGGTGGTGCACACCTAAAACCCCAGTGACTTGGGAGGCTGGGGCAGGAGGATCACAAGTTCAAAGCCAGGCTCAGCAACATAGTGAGGCCCTAAACAATTCAGTGAGACCCTGTCTCAAAATAACAAATAAATAAATAAATAAATAAATAAATAAATAAATAAATAAATAGGGCTGGGGATGTGGCTCAGTGGTTAAGTGTCTCTGGGTTCAATTGCTCGTACCAAAAAAACCTAAAAAGGGTGGGGAGAAGGGGGCAGCTTGGGAATGGAAAAGAAAAAAAATCTAACATTCTTAGAAGCATGATGTAAAAAGTTTGTCAAATATTTCATTCTCCTTTCTCTTTTTTTCAGGTACTGGGAACTAAATCAAGAGCATTGTGCATAGTAGGCAAGTGCTATACCATTGAGCTATATGGCCAGCCCTTTAACAAAAAATAAAAGACCAGTAGAGGAGAGGAAGTGCAACAGGGGGAAGGAGGAGGAAAAGGAAAGGGGAAGTACTGGGGACTGAAGTGGAACAAATTATACTCCATGCTTGTACAATTATGTCAAAATGAACCCCAATAGTATGTATAACTATAAAACACTAATAAAACTTTTCCTTTTTTGAGACAGGGTCTAGATGGCATCAAACTTTTTATCTTCTTGCCTCACTCTCAGGAGTAGATGGGATTACAGGGGAAAATCCAAAATGTTTCACCAGAAAACTTCTAGAACTAATAAATGAATTCAGCAATGAAGCAGGATATAAAATCAACACCCATAAATCAAATGCATTTCTGTATATCAGTGACAAATCCTCAGAAAGGGAAATGAGGAAAACTACCCCATCTACAATAGCCTCAATAAAATAAAATAAAATAAAATACTTGGGAATCAATGAAAGAGGTGAAAGATCTATACATTGAAAACTACAGAACCCTAAAGAAAGAAATCAAAGAAGACCGTAGAAGATGGAAAGGTCTACCTTGCTCTTGGATAGGCAGAATTTTTAAAATTTTTTTTTAGTTATACATGAACACAATATCTTTATTTTGTGAATTTATTTTTAATGTGGTGCTGAGGATCAAACCCAGTGACTTACATGTGGGAGGCAAGTGCTCTGCCACTGAGCCACAACCTCAGCCCCAGATAGGCAGAGTTAATGTTATCAAAATGACCATACTACCAAAAACACTATACAGGTTTAATGCAATGCCAATCAAAATCCCGATGGAATTCCTCATAGAAATAGAAAAAGCAGTCATGAAATTCACCTGGAAAAATAAGAGACCCAGAATAGCTACAGCAATAGCAGGAAGAATGAAGCAGGTGGTATCACTAAATTAGACCTTAAACTATATTGCAGAGCAATAGTAAACAAACAAACAAACAAACAAACAAAAAAAAACAGCATGGTATTGGCACCAAAACAGACTGGTAGACCAATGGTACAGAATAGAAGACACAGAGACTAACCTACAAAATTACAATTATCTTATATTAGACAAAGGTGCCAAAAACATATATTGGAGAAAAGATAGCCTCTTCAACAAATGGTGCTGGGAAAACTGGAAATCCATATGCAACAAAATGAAATTAAAACCCTATCTCTCACTATGCACAAAATTCAACTAAAAGTGGATCAAGGACCTAGGAATAAAACCAGAGACCCTGCGTCTAATAGAAGAAAAAGTAGGCCCTTATCTCCATCATTTCGGATTAGGCCCCAACTTCCTTAAAAGGATTCCTACAATGCAAGAATTAAAATTAAGAATCAATAAATGGGATGGACTCAAACTAAAAAAATTCTTCTCAGCAAAAGAAACAATCTGTGAGGTGAATAGAGAGCCTACTTCTTGGAAGCAAATTTTTACCCCTCACACATCAAATAGAGCACTAATCTCCAGGACATATAAAGAACTCAAAAAGCTAAACACCAAAAAAACAAATAACCCAATCAATAAATGGGCCAAGGACCTAAACAGACACCTCTCAGAAAATGATATACAATCAATCAACAAATATTTGAAAAAATGCTCATCATCTCTAGCAATTACAGAAATGCAAATCAAAACTACTGTAAGATTTCATCTCACTCCAGTCAGAATGGCAGCTATTATGAATACAAACAACAATGCATTGGTGAGGACGTGGGGGAAAAGGTGCACTCATACACTGCTGGTGGGACAGCAAATTGGTGCAGCCAATATGGAAAGTAGTTTGGAGATTCCTTGGAAAACTGGGAATGGAACCACCATTTGACCCAGCTATTCCTCTCCTTGGTCTATACCCAAAAGACTTAAAAACAGCATACTACAGAGACATAGCCACATCAATGTTTATAGCAGCACAATTCACAATAGCTAAACTGTGGAACCAACCTAGATGCCCTTCAGTAGATGAACTGATAAAAAAATGTGGTAAATGTACACAATGGAATATTACTCAGCAATAAAAGAGAATAAAATCATGGCATTTGCAGGTAAAAGGATGAAACTGGAGAAGATAATGAAAAGTGAAGTTAGCCAATCCCAAAAAACAAATGCAGAATGTTCCCTCTGATATAAAGAGCCTGATTCATAGTGGGGTAGGGAGGGGGAACAAGGGAGGAATAGATGAACTCTAGATAGGGCAGAGGGGTGAGAGGGAAAAGGAGGGGAAAGGGGGTTAGAAATTATGGTGGAATGAGATGGACATCATTATCCAAAGTACATGTATAAAGACATGAATTAGTATGAATATACTTTGTATACAACTAGAGATATGAAAAATTGTGCTTTATATGTGTAATATGAATTATAATGCATTCTGCTGTCATATGTAAATTTAAAATATAAAATAAAATATTTTTAAAAAGAAAAAACAAAAAATTAAAATGGCAAAAAAAGATTTTGATCTTTGCCCTATTCTAAAAAATACAAAATAGAATATTCCTTTAGTTTAATTTTGCAATTCTTTTATTATGAGTAAGATACTGAATCTTTTAGTATAAGCCATTCATATTTCCTTTCCAAAGAACTGTTTGGGCATATCCTTCATGGAATTCCATTGAATTACTGGTCCTTCTGGTTTATTGATATATACAGCTTAACACAGAACTACAGTTTCTATTCTTATTTGTTTCTGTCACTGATATTTTAATGAATATTAAGGAAATTAATCTTTTTCCCATCATATATATTCCAAGTATCTTCTACTTTGTTTGAATTTTGATTTTTTTTAGGTTGAGTATCACTTTATCTGAAATGCTTTGGACCAGAAGTGTTTCAGATTTCATATTTTGGAATATTTGCACATACATAATGAAATATCTCAGGAAAGGGACACAAGTTTGAACACAATATTCACTTGTTTCATATATGCCTTTCACATTTGTTTCATGTACCTTATATACAGAGCCTGAAGGTAATTTTATACAATATTTAGCAGCCTACATTTTGCTTGCCACCTATTTGTCACAAGAGGTTAAGTATGAACACACTCAAAAAGTTCTGGATTTTGGAGCATATTAGATTTTGAATTTTTCGTATTAGAAATGCTCACCCTGTAGTATATTTTCCTTCTCAGAAAATTTTATAAAATAATTTTATCCTATGAATATTTCTGGCAATTTTATGCTTTCATGTTTTTTATATAAACATTTTATCTACTGACAGATATTTTAAATCGGAGCTATGTAACTTTAGAACTAAAAAGGACTATATGATTTAGTACCATCAAAATGTAAACTTCTCCTGATTCATGGTTCTGTCAAAATAGTAACCACAGTACAGGGTAGCTGCAGCAGCAAACATCTTTCTTGCAGCAGTAATAACCTCAACTTATTGAATAGAAGGATACAAGAAAAAGAGAGACAGTGGCATTGGACATCAGCTTCACAGCTTCATCTTGTCATTTTTCATATACCAACATGATTGAACAGAGACTGTGAGAAGGCAAATGTGAAACAGGTCTTGGTCATCTCTTAGTATCACAGCTAACTAATCACTATACTGTATAAAGTCCACACATTTCTCCCATCTGTCCCTTGGCTCATGATATTCTCTGATTAAACAGCCTTTCCCTCCTTTCCACATCTTGAAACCCAACTGTATTTTTAAGCCTCGGTTCAACTGCTATTTCCTCTGTGATTCCATCATTGATTCCCTTCTTTTGTACTTTATAGAGCTGCATTTTTCTTGCTTTTAAGAACTTATTTTCTACTCTGTATTATAAATGTGTACCTGAATTTTAGGAAAAGAACCATATCTTAGCATTCTTAAACATATCTTACAAAGTACAGTGAACAGTATTAGAGTACTGAACTGCAGATGTTCAACAATTTTGTTAACCAAGGAAGAAATCCAATCTCTTGAAACAAGATCCTAAGCACAGGCCCTCTGGATCCCGTCCCTTCTGTAGATCTAAGGCACAACTTATTGAATCCAGAGTGCAGAGGTGAGTACACATGAACTGAGGTAGGCTGGATTGGGCCAAGGCAACTATGCTACATAAAGCATTCTAAAGCATGTAGGGCTCCAAGAACAGAGTTTGTTCTATGGATTAAACTTAAATCTACTCAATTTATAGACTGACCTGCATTTACCTAACATTAAGCCTCTTTCTCCTTCATTTTTTCCAGTACTGGGGATTAGACCCAGGGCTTCTTGCATGCTAGGCAAAAGCTCAATCACTGAGCTATATTCCCAGTCCTTTTTTATTTTGAGACATTTTCACTAAATTGCCCAGGCTGGCCTCCAACTTGAGATCCTCCTGACTTGGTCTTCTAAGTAGCTGGAATTACAGTTGTGCACTACTGTGCCTAGTTTCTCCTTCATTTTTAAAAACAGCTTGAGGCCGGGTGCAGTGGTGCATGCCTGTAATCCCAGTGACTCTGGAGGCTCATTCAAGAGTTCAAAGCCAGCCTCAGCAATTTAGTGAGGCTCTAAGTAACTTAGTGAGACCTTGTCTCAAAATAAAAACAAAAAGGGCTGGGGATGTAACTCAGTGGTAAAGTACCACTGGGTTCAATCCTTGGTACAAAACAAAACAAAACAAAACCCACCACTACAACCAAACCAAACCAAACAAACAAAAATTCAGCTTAATAAATAATTCAAATACCATGTAACTTACCCAATCTAAGTATATATAATTTAATGAATTTTCTTGTATGCACAGTTGTGCAAACCATCAGCACAATTAATTTTAGAACATTTTCATCACCCGCAAAAGAAACCCTGTACCCCTTAGCAGTTTTTCCCCATTTACTTTCAATACTTGCCTCATAGCCTAAGTAGTCACTAATTTACTTTCTGTCTC
This sequence comes from Marmota monax, assembly GCF_021218885.2. Classification (NCBI taxonomy): domain Eukaryota; kingdom Metazoa; phylum Chordata; class Mammalia; order Rodentia; family Sciuridae; genus Marmota; species Marmota monax. Next base: position 93,244 of record NW_026695061.1, read on the forward strand.
TATAGATTTGCGTCATTGAACACTTACGTAAATGAAAACATGTAATTGGTGGCCTTTTTGTCTGGGTTCTTTCATTGAGCAAAACATTTTCAAGGTTTATCTGTTTTGGCATGTATCAGTATTTTATTTTGTATTGCTAAAACTATTCTGTTGTGTAGATGAATCACATTTTATTTATCCAATCATTAGTTAATAGGCATTTGGAATGTTTCTAATTTTTGGCTATCATAAATAATGTTGTTATGAATATTCATGTATCAACTTTTTGCATGAACATATGTCTTCTTTTTCCTTTTTCTTCAGTACTAGGAATTGAACCCAGGGCTTTGAGTATGCTAGGAAAGAACTACCACTGTGCTACATTTCCAGCTCGGAAGTCTTAATTTCTCTTGGGTATCCATGAAGTTAGGAGCAAAATTACTGGATCATATGGTAATTCTTTTTAACTTTTTGAGGAACTATTAGATTGTTTTCCAAAGGGGCTATCCCATTGTAAATTTCTGTCAGCAGTGTATGAGGGCTCCCATTTCTGTGTACCCCCAGCAACACTTGATATTATTTGTGTTTTTGGCCACAGTAATTCTAGTGGGTATGCAGTAGTATCTCATTGTAGTATCGATCTGCATTTTTCTACTGACTAATGATGTTCAGTGTCTTTTTGTGTATTTATTGGTTATTTGAACGTCTTCTTTAGAGAAATGTCAATTCAGATATCTTGGCCATTTTGAATTAGGTTATTAATCTTTTTAATAGTTGTCAAGTTCTTTCTTCTAGATATAAGTACCTTATCAGATATATTTGTAATTATTTTCTCCTGTCATGAATTATTATTTTTTACTTCCTGAAGGAGTCCTTTGAAGCATAAAAAGTTCTTAATTTCAACAAATACCAATTTATCAATTTTTTCTTTAGTTTAACTATTTATGCTTTTGTGTCATATCTATGAGGACTTTGCCTAACTCAAGATCAGAAAGATTTACTCCTATATTTTCTTTAAGTGTTTATCATGGACTGAATTATGTCACTCCCTCAAAAATCATATATTGAGCTCTAACTGACAATGTGACTGTATTTGGCAGTAGGGTATTTAAAGAGATAAATATGGCCATTTTGGTGTATTGTCCTAATCCAATATGACCTGTACCATTATAAGAAGAGGAAGACACCAGGGATGCTCACACAGAAAATCCTATGTGGGGGCACATAATCCCAGCAACTCAGGATTTTGAGACTGAAGGATTGCAAGTTTGAGGCCAGCCTTAGCAAGCTAGTGAGACCATGTCTCAAAATTAAAAAAAAAAGAAAGAAAAAGGACAGGAAATGTAGCTCAGTGATAGAGCACCACTGAGTTCAATTCCCAGTATGGGACTAGACTGAGAGAAAAGGCCATGTGAGGACATAGAAGGCAGTCATCTGCAACCCAAGAAGAGAGGTCTTACCAGAATCCAACTCTGCCATCCTTGAACTTGGACTTTGAAACGCCAAAACTGAGAGGAAATAAGTTCTTGTTGCTTATGCCATTTATTCTGTGGGATTCTGTTATGGCAGACTAATATAAAATTTAATAGCTAATTTTGCTTGTTGACCTGACAGTACTGAGGGATGCCTACAAAATTGGTAAAGCTTACTTCATGGTTTTTCCCTGTTCTACACTTCTCTGAGGTTCTATTCATTTTTTTAAAAAAATATTTTAGTTGTTGTTGGACCTTTATTTTATTTATTTTTATGTGGTGCTGAGAATGGAACCCAGTGCTTCACATATGCAAGGCAAGTGCTCTACCACTGTGCCACAACCCCAGTCTTCTATTCATTTTTTAAATGATTTTTTCTCTGTCCTTGAGATTGAATCTCTGTTGATCTATTGCTTTTTCCTCAAGCATGGTTTCCTTCAGATTTGTGAATATTTTATGAGTATTTTGAAATCTTTGTCTCCTAGATCCAACATATGTGCCCTTTCAAAGGTAATTTCTGTTACCTGTTTTTTCTTGTGGATGGTTAATACTTTCTTATTGCTTTGCCTGTCTCATTAATTTTTGTTGAAAAGGAATATTTTTAGATAATATGTTGTGAGAACTCTAGATACTGATACATTATTCTCTCTTATTTTTGTTTATTTATTTAGTTTCCTGGATGGACTATTTCAGTGAAATCTATTATCTCCATAGTATGCAGCCTCTCATAATCCTCAGAGAGGAATTGGGCAGGTGCACTATCACAGGGAAGATGCTGTTTTAGCAGGTGACTCATCGACTATCTCTTAATCTGTCATGCTTCTGCCTCCAATGATTCCAACTGATTTCTGTACTCTTTGGTACAATATCCTATAAATTGCATCACAGTCTCATCCAATTAAATTCAGGCCCCTCTTCAGGTAATCTTTGAGTCAAGTCTTTGAGACTTGTTCCAACACTAGGGAGACTCCTACCTTGGTTCTATTAAAACTTGGTTCTATTAAAACTTTCAGCTACTCTTTGGTTTAGCTTATTACTCTTAATGAGCAACTAGTCTTCTCTATTGCTTAGAACCAAATTCTACATTGTTTTTTGAAATCACCCTTAGGCTTGAACTTTCTCACACTTGTTCCAAAAAAGTCAGTTCTCTTTGGAAGAGCTAAGATGTTTGGTACTTACAGTTTGCCTTTCCCCCTAAGCCAGTGGTCCAGAACTGTTGGTGAGAACAGTAGTCCATACCTTTTGGAGTGATATTTCTTCTTTACAAACTGAGTACTAAGCACGAGTGGTAGCCTATGAGATTCTCAGCTTTTCTCTCCCAGTATTAAACATCTGTCCTAATAGAGAGGTGGACTGAAGGCAATCAGAGATTAGTATTCTCCCCTTACCCTGCCTAGGGAAAAGATTCCATTCTACAAGGGGCTAGGAGTGAAGAGGAGGTGAGCTCCAGACTTCTAAACAAGGACACTGCTTGGACTAGAGCTTCTAAAACATGAGTGAGGAGGATGAGAAATTATGGCAATCTACCTCTCAAAGACATACAGTAGCACTGATCTGGAGCTGAGGGTAGAGGAGGATTTGGATTTTGGCTATACCTACCTTGAATAATAATTCTGTCATGCTGATTTGGAGTGGAGGAGGGAGTAGATTGAGACTCAGAAGCCACAGTTCCTCACTGCTTTTACCAAGATTTAGGACGTTTGCTGGAGTGTTTCTCCACTTGTTCTATGTCCTTTGGACAATTTCCAGTGACTTAAAAGGGTTAGTTTTCTGAAAATAATTTTTAGCATTTGTGATTGCTTTGCTGGGGGAAGATCCATGAAACTCTTTATACTACCATTATGTAAGTTGCAGTCAGATTCTAAGTCTGTCTTAACCAAGGTTCAGATTAAGTATTCAGAAACATGCATAGTATTACTAAATAGTCTATGAAGAACTTTCATACTCTACCAATTATATCTCACTTAAGCACTTTCCATTTTCAAGGCAACTGCCTAACAAAGGTTCTGTAATCACTTCTTGCTAAAAGTATTTCACTAACTTCCTCTCAAGCTTTCCATCTTAATTTTATTCCCCAACCCAATCTATCCTTCTTGCTACTAGAGTGAATCATTTGAAACTTCCTTTATCTATATTGAATGTTTTTCCACTGATTGCAGACTAAAGTCAGAACTATTTACCTGTCCTCAGATAGCTAGGCCCAACTTTCTAGCTTCATATTTTGTCATTTTCCAGACATGACTTATACCCTAAACATAGAACAGACCTAGCCTTACTTTGATGGCCTGAACCTTTCAAATTTCTATGTGGTACTCATACTATTCCTTTACTTGTGAATTTCTTACTCCTATTTATTTATCAAAGACCTGATCAAATAACATCCACCTTATTCCAAGAATCTATCAAGTGAGCTGAGTGCATTGAAAATCAAATGTTAAACCAGGAATCAACAAACATTCTTATAACCCTTTTCAGTATGTTTCTGTTTTTATTCTGAGCTCAAAATGAAAAACCACAGCTGGGTGCAGTGGTGCATGCCTGTAATCCCAGTGGCTCTGGAGGCTGAGGCAGGAGGATCATGAGTTCAAAGCCAGCCTCAGTAACTTACAGAGGCACTAAGCAATTCAGTGAGACCCTATCTCTAAATAAAATACAAAATAGGTCTGGGGATGTGGCTCAGTGGCGGAGTGTCCCTGAGTTCAATCCCTGGTACCAGAAAAAAAAAAAAAAGAAAAAAAGAAAAACCACCTGTTTGCTTTGCAAAAAACAACAAAACAAAATATAACTCCAGAGTTGGTATTAAAATAATACTAGAGCTGGGCATGGGGGTACACACTTGTTATCACAGCCCCTGGGGAGGCTGAGGCAGGAGGATCACAAATTCAAAGCCAGCCTCAGCAATTTAGTGACTTTCTAAACAATTTAGTGAAACCCTGTCTCAAAATAAATAATAAAAACTGCTGGAGATGTAGTTAGTGGAATAGCACCCCTGGGTTAAATCTCCAGTACCAAATTAAAAAAATAAATATAAAAATAGAAATTATAGCCTCTCTATTAAAAGAAATAAAACTAGCTGGATGCAGTGGTGCATGCCTATTATCCCAGAGGCTCAGGAAGCTGAGTCAGGAGGATAACAAATTCAAAGCCAGCCTCAGCAAAAGTGAGGCACTAAGCAACTCATTGAGACCCTGTCTCTAAATAAAATACAAAAGTAGGGTTAGGGATGTGGCTCAGTGGTCAGGTGTCCCTGAGTGCAATCTCAGTAACAACAACAACAAAAACCTAAAAATTTTATATTTATCCAAGAAAAAATTTCCCTCCAAAAGGATAGACTATGTGGGTAACAAATTCATAATTTTGAGAAAAGTTTAATCAGGCTCTGGGATATATGTTCTAGAGTAAAAGAAGAAGGGTTTATCACCAGAGATGTGTTTCTGCAAGAAAAGGAGAAAAGAATTCTGAGGGCATTCCTACCTTGGATGACCTTAGTATTAGAGATCTCTGTAATCAGATAAGAAGAAATGTCAAAAATGTGGTATTTCTAGGGTTATAGTTCAGTGCTTGCTTAGTACCTGCAGGGCTCTTAGTTCCATCCCACACACCACACATACAAAAATATGGTATTGTGAGAAGTACATTAACTGACTCACTATCATCTGTCAAATGTCTCATTAAATTCATATACTTGATATAATGAGATTCCTTGCTCCTCCCAATGTAGGATAAATTAAGGGAATTATATTATTTATTACATTTTCCATTTCCAGGTCAAGTAGCTAAATATAACAGCAAAATCACCTGAAAAGAGTGTATAATTCAATAAAAAATGGATTCTGATCCCTAAGGCAATTTTGTAAATATAAAGCAGATCCCTAAAGATAGATGTACTTCATAACATTCATAAAGAGTATGTACAGTAGGTGCTTATCCATACAATATGAGAACAATAAATAAACCTAGCCCTTCCTTTCCATTTCCTGGTATCTAAGAATTAATAAATAATAAAAGTACCTATCTAAAGAAGATCTACCTCAAACTTCTTGGTTCTCATTTTAAAAGAATATTAATTAATACCCCAGACTTATTGTATCTCAATATAATAAAACATTAACTAGTCCTCAAAGAATCTGTATAAAATTTGCAAACTGTCATTTGTTTCCAATATGCTTCTTTGGGCAATGTCAACAGCTATTATTTTTTTGGTCAATACCTTTGGAGAAGCCAAGTGTGCCAGAGCAAGTGCTCCAAGCTCAGGGAGTTACACTACTTCTCTCCTTGTACTGACCTGAGGCAGTCATTTGTGCTAAGAAGAGCAGGTATACAGAGGTAGCATCCAACTGCAGGTGTCCCCACTGGTCATCACCCACTACAGTAGCACAGGTTTTGGTATTGTACTTGGCATGAAGGCTATCCTTAGTACTCTGACTATACTTGAAGGACTCTACTTTATCCACCTGAAATAAAACAAAAACAGTAAAAGGATATTCATAAAAATGAACCTATATGTCACACTTCTGTAATACTCTAACATACATTATTGTACTCAGTCTTTGGGCAATTATGAATATTTAAAATACACTATTACTTCTTTTTCCATAATTGGGGAAGTCCATTATTGTTATTTTTCAATTTAGGCAATTTAATTTTTCAATTTTAGGCAATTTAGAAAACAATGCCAAATAGTCAAAAACACCTATTTCCTGTTCACTGCCTCTCACTCTTCAGATAGTTGCTTTGCTATATTATAGATATAAATGATATTCAAAATGTTCTGATTAAGAACAGCTTAGTAAGAGAGAACTCAGTTTACACATTTGTTCCTGATGGGATACCTGGTGTGCAGAAGTGGGAGGGTATTAATTTTGAGGAAAAATAGGTCAAGGGGACATGTTTTGAAGTAGTAATGAAAAGAACTGGTCAGAGAAAGAGTGACAGGTATGACAGAAGCTGAAACTAGAGATCAGAAGGGAAACATGGGGATCAGGGAGGTAGTTCAGTGGTAGAGTATGTGATTAGCATACATGAGACCCTGGGTTCACTCCAAGCTCACAATCGCCCCCACACACACACACACACACAAAGTTCAGATGAAAAACACTGGGCAAAACACTGAAAGACTTAGTTCTTGAAACTTAGATTTGAATATTTATGCTTCTGACATATGATACTACTTATTATACCTTAAATATGGTTTGGAAATTAGAGACATTAAAACTATTTATTAGAGTAGAAAGTTAAAATATTTAAAGTATAAAAAAGTGTAAAGAGGGGTCAGGGTTGTGGCTCAGCAGTAGAGCACTTGCCTTGTATGTGTGAGGCACTAGGTTTGATCCTCGCACCACATAAAAATAAATAAAATATTGTGTCCATATTTTAAAAACAGTAGTAAAGATAGGGAAAGAGAAAATAATAACTATCCAATAAACAGAGTACTGAAAAGAAAGTTCAGAAATCTGGAATAAATTTCTTTGTACTTTAGATTTGTTGTGTGTCTACGAGCAATTACTTTATCCATCTAGATCTCCATTATTCTTCTAATGAAACATAACTTTGATCTTCAGAAAATTAAGTCAGGTTCAATGTCTGCAACATTTTTAAGATCTAAAATGAAACAATTTTTAAGTAAAGTATACTTTTGTACAAAGAAAATATCATAAACTCAAAAGACAAATAGTAGATTGTTAAAATGTTTGCAATGCATGTGACAAAGGATGTCCATAATGTACAAAAACTCCTCATTAGGCAAGAAAGAGGCAATCTAAAAGAAAGATAGGCAAAGGACCTATAGGGAAGGAATTGCAAATTTTCCATCTGAACATGAAAGGATGTTCAACTTCACTCAAGGTCAGGAATTATAAATTATTGAATTCCAAAATTCTTTATATCCATTCCTAAAATCTAAAACACTTTGAAAAGCTATCTCACTTAAGTTTTGCATCAAAGTTCATTTGGTGGCAACACCAGGTTCAGACTGACATAAAGCTATTTTTGGACTTTATTCCAATTGATGTGAAAAGGCATTTTTCCCTTCAGAGATAAGTTTTTGATTAAACAGTGCTGTCCTGAATCCACTGAAGGCATAAAATAAATATATGGTATATGTATTGCACTACCTTTTAAAGATCTGAAAAAAATCTTAACTCTAAAATTGATAGGGCCCCAAGAGTTTCAGATGAGGGATTTTAGGCTTATACATCTTCTACCCAGTATATGTAATTGCATGAACGGTAATGATGGGACACATTTTTAAAAATCCCTTGTAGAAGGGAGAAAAAAAAAGATTGGAATGAAATATCTTGGAGGGAGTCTGGTGGTGGGATTACGGATGACATTTTCTCATTGATTGTCGACATTTTCTCATTGATTTTCCAAATTTTCTAAAATTAGAGTATACTACTTGTGAAGTTGAAAAAAAAAGCCATATGCATTTCCCTAAGGGGTAGAGATATTGTTACAATGTGCTTTTATTAGAGAGCAAGTTGTTCGCAACTTCATACCTGTCTGATCATGCAGTGCAGCAGTCCCCTCATCAGCTTCACTACACTCTGCAGAAATAAATGGAAACAAGACTGTTATAAACATGCCTAGATGAGAAAAACACTTGCTCAGCAACTGCAGTTGGTACATGACCTTTTGAGAACAAGTAACCCTATCCTGGGTTCCTATTCACATGGCATTTACTTTATAGGTACACAGAAAGGCAGATTGCAGCTAAAAATGGAATCAAAAGCTACAGTTTCTGATGCCTTCAAGTTAAAAAATAATAGTCTATGCTATGACAGATTTATGTAAAAGTAAGTCAACTATCCTAGTAGAGGACATTCCTTCCACCTGGAGAAAGAGGCAAGTCAACTAAAAATAAATCATAGAGCTCTGGAGATATTCTAAAACATCTTATAACCTAGAAAGGCTTCACACGACATGACTTTCCTAAACCAGCCAAAACTTAAAAATTCTATAGAAATGTTTATCTGAACATGTTACCTAAAAAAGTAAATGAATTGTAATTCAGAGTAAGCATAAAGGGAAATTGTTAGTATGACTCAACTCCTTCTCCATGAAAAAAAAAAGTCATAGACTTCTTAAGTCCTCTTTTGGTGGGGGGAGTGTGGTACTGAGGATTGAACCCAGGGGTGCTCTGCTACTGAGCTACATTCCCAGCATTTTTAAATTTTGAGACTGGGTCTCACTAAGTTGCTCATGCTGAACCTCAAACTTGTGATCTTCCTGCCATAGGCATGTGCCACTGTGACTGGCTATGAACTCCTCATCATCAGTATCTCTTACTAAACCTTGACAATTTCTAAAATGGTTTGTTTTCCAATCACAACATCCCTAAATTCTGTCAACAACTGTATACTACATGAAATAAGAAGGGCCCATGAGTAGCAGCATGGGTAGGCAATATGTTTTAGAACACAGCACTGAACAGCTTCTCCATTTCTCTAAGAAGTTTTATGGTTTGCAGTCCAGAAGAAATTGAACCAGGTTACCTCAGAGAATGCTGGCTCAGAGGTGGCTTCAGGACATCTCTGAAAACTAATCTACTAGCTGGGCATGATGGTACATGCCTGTAATCCCAGCTAATTGGGAGGCTGAGGCAGGAGGTACACAGGTTCAAGACCAGCCAAGACAACTTGGACTTTACTTGTAGGGAAAAAAAAAAGAGTTACAGAAGGACTGTTAAGGATGGAAATAGCATAATGTAAATATGGTTTTCACAACACTATTAGGTAATAAGGGTTTAGGTTAGGGTTAAAGCAGAAAGGAAAGAGAATGGACTCTATAGAGAAATTGAAAGAATCAACTATCTTTCATTTGCATGTATCAAACAAGCAAGAGCAACAACTCAAAAATCACCCTACAGGAACTGAGCAGGCACTTCACAGAAGAAATGCAAACGGTCAAGAAATATATGAAAAAATGTTCAACATCTCTACATATTAGAGAAATGCAAATTAAAACTACACTGAGAATTCATCTCACTCCAGTCAGAATGGCAATTATCAAGAATACAAGTAGCAATAATTGTTGGCGAGGATGTGGGGATAAAATTTCACTCATACCTTGTTGATGGGACTGCAAATTGGTGCAGCCACTCTGGAAAGCAATATGGAGATTCTTCAGAAAACTAGGAATGAAGTCACCATTTCCCATTCATCAGTATACACCCAAAGGACTTAAAATCAGCATACTGTATTAATGCAGCCATATCAATGTTTATAGCAGCTCAACTCACAATAGCTAAACTATGGAACCAACCTAAATACCGTATCTTCAACAGATGAATGGATAAAAAAAAAATGTGGCATATCTGGAATATTAGTCATAAAAAGAATAATTTCATGACTTTTGACAGTAAATGGATGGATCTGAAGACTATCATGCTAAATGAAATAAGCCAATCCCATAAAACCAAAGGCTGAATATTGTCTCTGATATGCAGATGCTAACACACCATAAGCAGAGGGAAGAATGGAAATTCAGTGTATTAGACAAAGGGGGATGGGAATAGGAAAGACAGTAGAATGAATTGGACATAACATTCCTGTGTTTATATATGAATATACCACCAGTGAAACTACATATTATGTACAACCACAAGAATGGGATCGTAAGTAGCAAAAGTTATACTCCATGTACATATAATATGACAAAATACACTCTACTGTCATGTATATCTGGAAAGAACAAATAAAAAATCACCTTACAGGAAATACTTATTAAGCACTGTATTATAGAACATTAGTCCAAGAAATTCTAGAAAGACTATAAATTTCACTACCACCTTAGATTGAAAACACACATAAGTACATCAAAGGCTCTGAGAAATTAAGGAGTATAGAAACCTACTTTTTAACATAGCCTCAACCTTAGTTAGTTGGCCTAGTATTCAATGGAACATACTATGAGAAATACTCCAAATAATGCTGCCAGGTTGATTGGCAAAATGAAGACACTATTAAGAGAAAAAGGGAGTTTTGGTGAGGTGCTATTGCTTGCTATTTTATTTTCTTTGGTTTTAGTGGGGAAGGTGAGATTTTGGACACATTCAGTTTAAGGAGCCACAAGATATACAGGCAAAAATAATGAGCAGATAATTGAAAAGGGGGGCTTGAAATTAAAGGGAGGTCAGAGTTAAAGATGAAGATTTAGAAGTGATTGTCATAAAGGTGAGTGTTAATGACTCGAGAAAAAAGATAAAGAGACTTCACAAAGAACAGAAACCTTGAGGCAACCAAATAGAAACCTTTATTTATATGATTTTTATGGCTATAAAGTTATCTATGTGCCAAGAGAAAGGGACATTTGTAAAAATATACATGTCCACCAGACATGGTGGTGCACATCTGTATTTCCAGTGACTCCAGAGGCTGAGGCAGGAGGACCACAAGTTGAAAGCCAGCCTCAACAGTTCATCAAGGTCTTAACAATCTTAATGAGACCACGTCTCAAATTAAAAATAAAGGGGGGGCGTGGGTTGTGGCTCAGTGGTAGAGCACTTGCCTAGCATGTGTGAGGCACTGGGTTCAATCCTCAGCACCACATAAAAATAAATAAAATAAAGGACCATCAACAACTAAAAGAATTTTTAAATAAATAAAAATAAAGAGGGCTGGGGATGTGGCTCAGTGGTTAAGAGCAGCTAGGTTCAATTCCCAGCACAAAAAACAACAACAAATAACATGGAAGTCCATAATTCTATTCTCAATCTAGAATATGGAAGTTGCTTAAACACTTTTCTTAGAATTCTCTTCAGTTCTTGACATTATTTATCAGAAAAAAACCAAGGTGAGAGTCAGAATGGCATAAATGGTTAACAATCATTATTTTGGTAAAATCCACACCATAACAAAAAGTTGGCATTAGGTGGGAATTTAATCTATGGATTTATTGGATTTAATTTATGTTTATTTATTGCCCATAGTAAAGTCATTATCTGATTTATCTACATTAGATCTGTCTATACATTAGAATTGCCTGGGTGATTTAAAAATTTGATGTCTGTAATCTCTATTTACAGAGTTTTTAAAAAAATTGTTCTAAGATGGGATCTAGTAAAAGTATTTCCAAAAAGCTTCCCAAATAATTCCAATGTATATTCAAAGTTCAGAACCACTCATCTAGATCAAGGACAAATCCAACCCATAGCTAGTTTTGTAAATAAAATGTTATTAGAACATAACCATGTTCATTGTTTGTATATGATCTCTGGCTCTTTTGTGTTAAAATACACAGTTGAGTTAATCCAACAATAAGTGACCTATAATGCTGAAAATGTTTGCTATCTGTGATTCTACAGAGATGGTCTAGATTAATGCTGAATCAAGTTTGAAAAAAACATAATGATATTATAATAATAAAATCTGTTTTGATCTACAATGTAAATTCATAGAAATTTTAGAATTCTGCCAGGTGCAGTGGCACACGCCTGTAATCCCAGAAGTTTGGGAGGCTGAGGCCAGAGGATTGGAAGTTAAAAGCCAGCCCCAGCAACTTAGTGAGGCCCTAAGCAACTCAGTGAGACCATATTTCTAAATAAGATACAAAATAGGGCTGGGGATGTGGCTCAGTGGTCTAGTGTCCCTGAGTTTAATCCCTGGTACCAAAAAAGAAAGAAAGAAAGAAAATAATTCTAGAATTCCCACAGAAACTCTGTTTTTAATTTGCTTCCTATTTCCATAATTTTTTGAAACATTCTAAAGTTATTATTGGGGTGATGTGAAAAATATTTTCAGCTATGTGAAAAGTTACATAATGTGGGGAGGGAAGTACTGGCTAATTAAATGGAACAAATTATGTTATTTGCATATATGAATGTAACAATGAACCCTACTATTACGTATAACTATAATACATTAATAAAACTCTAAAAAGTTACAGAATGGATCATGAAAATTTCAGAATGGGCAATTTAATGTTTCCCTACTTTTCCTCTCTTCCTCTGTAAAATTCTTTCTACTTGGGCCCAGTAAGGATAAATGTTAACTCTGCATAATGATTGTTCAACATAGAGAAAACACATCTCTTTTTTTAAAGCATTGAAAAGAGTTGGTCAAATTGTACCAGGCATGTCATTTCAGTTCTGCTCATATTAATTTCTAGCAAAACAAAACAATAAAGAAACAAAGTATTGCAATCAAAATAGCAAATATTCAGATTGGGGATGTGGCTCAAGCGGTAGCGTGCTCGCCTAGCATGCGTGCAGCCTGGGTTCGATCCTCAGCACCACATACAAACAAAGATGTTATTCCGCCGAAAACTAAGAAATAAATATTAAAAATACTCTCTCTCTCCTCTCTTAAAAAAATAGCAAATATTCAGAATAGGATATAAGATTTGAGGTAGGGTAATTTGCATGTGATTTTTTTAAAATACTCTCCTGTATTTTCCAAATGTCCATAATGGTATTAATTCTATAAAGGTCATAGAAATATTGATCTGTACCTCCTGAGCTACAGCAAAAACTAACTTTTGGGGGCACAGATGTAAGTATCTTTCAATAGTGGCTTGAAGGAATAACAAATGCCTGCTGTTGCTGAGGACAACAGTGAGACTTTTCTTATTGCCGAGAATTGCAACTCCATGATATGTTGGTGCTCTTAAAAAAAACAAATATCAATATTCTGATTTATAAATGAATACTTAAGCTCAGATTGCCTAAATCTGAGGGAGACCATAGTAAAAAATGGTTGGTGTAGAAAGAACCTCACTATATCTTACAACTGACAGCAGAGGACCTCAACATTAAAAGTTTGCTGTAGGGCTGGGGTTGTGGCTCAGTGGTAAAGTGCTTGCCTAGCAGCACAAAGTGCTGGGTTCAATCCTCAGCATCGTATAAAAATAAATAAAATAAAGGGATTAAAAAAAAGTTTCCTGTAGCCCAGATTACTGTTTTTTTGGTCATTCAAGAGGATGCACTTCCCCGAGTGTATAAATTGTTCTATAAAAGGATGCTAATTTACTGTGAGGAAGTACCTTAAAAGTTGGCATAAAAGCGTTTGCTGGCTCTGACCTCATTTTGTCCCTGGGGGTGGGGGGCAGGGAGGTAGCAGGCCACAGATTTTTTTATAAAAAAATCAACAAATAGTCTACTTGTGTTTAGTACAAAAAGTCTACTGATCTGTGTCAGATACCCTCATACAAATACCACCAATACTTTTCAAAAATGAAGTAAAGTACTAGATATCTGCCCCCAAACATTCTTGTCCATGAGAATAAAATGGTGGAAATTGCAAAATACATTTACTTAGAAAGAAGATTATTAATTTTAAGATCCCAGGGTAGGATTTTCCATGGTAATAGAACAGACTGTGCCCTCGTCCCCTGAATCAACAAGTGTCAAGTCTCCACTGCCAAGAAACAGTTTAGTACAATATAGGAAAACTTTTTGGAATGTAATTTCAAGGATGTGAAGAAAGGGCTACATTTTCTTCAATCCTTGCTCTCCCTCACCCAACCATATACAGCTTTGGATTGCTTTGTATTTTTGTTTCCCGTACCTGCTCCAGTTCATATGCCTTTGCCTTATCCTCATCTCGGTCTGCATTCTTCCGATAGGCCAGGCCCAAACCCCACACAGCCAGGATGCTATATACATTATCTCGGACCCAAGCATCTTTCTGATCATAGCTGGCTGGAAGCAAGCCAGTCACTGGATTCTGTAAGACCAAGAAAAAGAGGGCAGGTAGGTGTTCATATTAGGGAACAAAATTAGGGAATGAATTATTGGGTATTTTTTATCTTTCTCCTATTTCCCCATTCAAGTTTTGAAACGTCTTCTGACTATTGCAGACAAATGCTATCTCTCCCCACCCCATCTTTATTGAGTTATAATTAACAATAAAAATTGTATATATTTACTATGTACAACAGGATGATTTGATATCTGGATTCACATATTACCACAATCAAGTTAAATTACTACATACATCACCTCACTTAGTTATCTTTCTTTGGTGTGGTGAGAATACTGAAGATTTACTCTCTTAGCACATTTCAAGTATAAAGTATTAATAACTCCAGTTATCATGCTGCTGTTCATTAGCTCCCCAGAATATAGTCATCTTGTAATGGAAAGTTTGCACTATTTCCAAATGCTATCTTGAGTATGGGGAAAGAACTGACTTACTTACAAGCCTGAAATGAGGTTATTGTTAAAGTACTTAAATAATATCAATAAATTTATTAAAAGCATCATTAAATGCATTATTAAAGGGCATTATTAAAAGTTTTAACTTTTCTAGTTTGAAAGAATTAACTATCACCAACAAAAAAAACAGTAGTAATTACAGAAGTAGAAAAAATACAACTAAAAGTAAACATACACACAAAGTGCCTTGACCTTCACAATATTCTAGTCCTAAAAAGGCTAAATGTTCCCTATCTCTTTTCTGACGGGGGTGGTAGGGTAGAAGGGAAGGAAGTGAGGCCCAAACCCGGGATAGGGGGCATCAATAAACAAGCACCAACACATCTTGCAACTCTACTCCTGGATCCCAGCTGTGGCTTGGGGGTGCAGGGCTCTGAAATCATCATGGGGGAGGGGGCAGAGGGGGTCCTGGCTATGGGTGCCTGACTCTGGTTCTGTTCCAGGCCCAACACGTACCTTTCCTTAAGGGTCCTTTTTTGGCCTTCCCAGCTAGGGGTCAGGAGAACCTGCTAAAGATACACACATATACGCATACGAAGGTTCACCCCGGGTCTCTGGTCTATCACACTCCACATGCTCGGTGATCCCAGGAGTAGTGTAGTAGTATGTGTAGGAGACACCCCCACACTTACCTGATGGCATAGGATGGTCTGATGCACCAGTCGAGCATAGCCGTCCAGCTGGACCCCCGAGTTACTCCGGCTCCTCATCGCGCCACGTTTCGAATCCCCTCAGAGAAAGACTGGAGTGCTGCTGACCACTAACGAAGGAGGCTCCAACGCTGATGCACCCTCGCTGTGGGAAGCACGAGTGCCAGGCCGGGCAGAGCCTTCCCACCGCTCCGGCCTGGGGCCGGCCGGTCCGGTGTAGCACTCCGGGGTCCGGCGGCCTCCAGAGCCCACGACACGCCAAGGCCAGTCAAACCTCCGCAATCTACAGCTCCGCCACAACTTCCCAGAGGACGCTCGCTACCACCCTAGTCCCGTGTGGCCTCCGCGCGTGGCTCTGGCATCCTCCACCCAATTCCTGGAGACCTCGGCGGCCCTGAGCCTCCAGCGCGGTCACAGACAGCAGGTCGCTGGCCACGGCGCCGCCTACGCTTTGCTGGAGACGCGAGCCGGAGGCGGGGCGGGTGCTGCGGGTCCTGGCAGCTGCGCGCTGCAGCCCCAGGGCTAGGCCGCCAGCCCCGCGGCGGAGAATGTGCCATAGTAGGCAATGTGCTCTCTCAGGTTTATTTTCGAAACCCTACAAGTGACTATTTTAATTTAACACACTTGCTGTGCACACAGGATGTTGAGGAGGCTGTTTTTTTCTTTCTTCTGCAGGATAGGTTTAGGAACTTCAAAACTGAAAGACACGTTTGCGCTCAAGGTCTAAAGAATTGGATTTCCGGGTCTTTATTGTATCTTAGATTTTTACCAAAGGTTCAGACTGAACTCCGCACTCCAACTGAAACCAAACAAGAAAGAACTCCCTAAGATACTTCATTTCTTAAAAAAACGGGGAGTCTGCGAATTTGGCAAAGGAGGCGTCAGTGGTGCGCTGGGAGGAAGCGAATGCCACAGGCAGGGAATCGGGATGGGAAGGAGCAGCGCCATAGGGCGGCCTTGGCAGGACTGGGCTGGAGATCATATAACTGCTTTGGTGGCCCCACTGCCCACGTAGGTCACAAGGCTGAAGCAACAAAGACTCAGCTGAAAATAAAGGGGGAGAGAGAGGCTGGGAAAGAAGCCTGCAGGTAACGCAGATTACTGGCTTCTGGGGATTCGTTCACAACCCTTCAGGCAGCAGGGGCCCCGGAGACTTTGCTTCCTCTTTCTACTGTTCCCACCCCCACCCCTTGCTCCCTGCTGATCCAAACCCTACTTGCCTCTCCAGGCTCAGCTTAAGTACCACCTGCTCTCTCAATCCCAGGGTAAAAGATTTAGAATGACTGACCTTGCAAATTCTAAACCTTCCCTAGTCACCGCCCCCAGGCCACAGTGATTTTGCATTTTCTTTTCATTTCCTCAACTTTGCTTTCTCCTTATAAATTCCCTCTTTTCTACTGTCAACACCACCTCTCCCCTGTCCAATTTAGCGTATAGCCAGGAAATTTGAAAAGAAACCAGCAAATATTTGATAAGGATACTGAAGAAGGAGGGAAGACTCAAAAACTCAGATCTGGGCCTGGAGTGGAGGCACATGCCTGTAATCCCAGCAGCTCAGGAGGCTGAGACAGGGAGATCACAAGTTCAAAGCCAGCCTCAGCAATTTAGCGAGGCCCTAAGCAACTTAGTGAGACCTTGTCTCTTAAATTTTAAAAATATATATATAAAGGAGGGGGGTCTGAGGATGTGGTTCAGTGGTTAAGCGCCCCTGGATTCAATCCCCAGTACCAAAAACAAAACAAACAAACAAGACCCCTTAGATCTGGTACTTCATATTAAGCAGCCAGTCAGTCAGTGATACAATTAGATACAGTGACACGGAATTCTCAGGCAAATATTTTCCATTACATTCACTACCTACGCAAATGGAATGACTGGCCTGTAAGGCACCACTTCAAGTCTCCAGTGCACAGGAATAGCAAGTACATATTGGATGAAAGATCATCCCTGAAATGCCCCCAACTCCCTGACATCCTCCCCTCAGTCTGGGGCCCCAGAATCCTTTTCTACTCTTGCCCCCTTCAAGCACCTACTCTTTTTTCTTCTCCTCCTCATCATTTAATCATGCTTACAAAATATTAAAGTAATACCTGCTCACTAAAGAAAAATAGGAGCGTACAAAAAGTAAAGCAAAGGGGCTGGGGTTGTGGCACAGAGGTAGAGTGCTTGCCTGGCATGCGTGAGGCACTGGGTTCGATCCTCAGCACCACATAAACAAATTAATTAAACAAAATAAAAGGTAAAAAAAAAGTAAAGCAAAGAAGATATTAAAAATCATCCATAATTCCTTTGCACACCACCTATTAATATTTTAAGGAACTTTTTCTAGTCTTTTTATTCCTTCTGCATAGACCTGCCCCCAAGTTGTTTGTTTAGAAGTATGAATAGATTATGCCAGAAGTGGGGTGTCACTAAAAAAGGCAGCTGGCTGGCTATCAGGGATCTTGTTAGATTTCATTGTCTTGATGCTTTCAACCTCAGTTCAGTTTGGACCTTCAGTCTTACAGTCTGAGAAACTTGATCTACTCAGAGTTCCAGAACTGGTCAGACTCAAGAGGCTGACTCATGCTGACTACTTCATAACAACTTGATGCGTGTAGACCAGGATACTGGTTGATGAGAAATAGA
Organism: Marmota monax; assembly: GCF_021218885.2. Lineage (NCBI taxonomy): Eukaryota > Metazoa > Chordata > Mammalia > Rodentia > Sciuridae > Marmota > Marmota monax. Next base: position 111,126 of record NW_026695061.1, read on the forward strand.
AAGAACTATGGCACAGTTTACACTGACCTGACCATTACATTTCCTCCCTCTAGTAATATGTAAGTCTCATTACATACCAGGTACTGTTTTGTTTTATACAATGACCCTATTAAGTGTACTATTATTTAAGCCATTTTAGAGGTGAAAAAACTAAGGCATATAAAGATTAAGTAGCTGACCAGTGTGCTCTTCCATTCTGGTTTCACTGACTCTGCCTTATCAACAATTCCATGGCTCACTGACACATTCTTTCTTTAAGTATATCAAAATTGTCATCAAGTTTTAGTCAAGTCTCATCAGTCTAGAAGCCATTATGTTTCTTTATTATTATTATTTCATTATTTTAACTTTTTTATTTGTTCTAATTATACATGACAGTGGAATGCATTTTGATACATCATGCATAAATGAACTATAACTTCTCATTTTTCTGGTTGTACATGATGTTAAAATAACACTGGTCATGTAATCATGTATGTACATAAAGTAATTATGTCCGATTCATTGCACTATCCTTTGCACCCCCATACCCCCTCCCCTCCCTTCATTTCCCTCTGCCTAATTCAAGGTACCTCTATTCTTCCCTAGCGCACCCCCTCTTACTGTGAATTAGCATCCAGATATCAGAGAAAACATTTGGCCTTTCTATTTTGGGGGATTGGCTTATTTCGCTTAGCATGATATTTTCTGCTTCATCCACTTACCGGCTAATGCCATAATTTCATCCTTCTTAAGGCCGAATAATATTCCATTGTGTATATATACCACAATTTCTTTATCCATTCATCTGTTGAAGGGCCCCTAGGTTGGTTCTGTAGTTTAGCTATTGTGAGTTAAGCTGCTATAAACCTTGATTATTTTCATAAAAATTACACATATTTATGGGATCCTATGTGATGTCTCTATATGTGTATGATTTGTTTAATATTCAAATCAGGGTAAGCATATCTATCTCTTCAAACATTTCTCATTTCTTTGTGGGGAAAACATTCAAAATCCTCACTTTTAGCTTTTTCATATAGGAAATAAATTATTGTTATATATATTCACCCTACTGTGAAATAGAACATCAGGACTTCTTTCTCCTGATGTTCTAAGTAACTTAAGAACCATTGGCCAAACTTTCCTCATCCCTCCTTCTCCCCTACTCGCCTCAGCCTCTGGTAGCCACTATTCTACCCTCAATTTTGGCGAGATCAACTTTTCTGTACTCCATGTGTGAGATCACATAGTACTTGTCTTTCTGGGCCTCACTTATTTTACTTAATGTCCTCCAGTACTATCCATGCTATCACAAATAATAGGATTTCATCCTTTCTCATAGCTGAATAGTATTTTACTGTGTACATACACATTTTTTTAAGATTGATGTGATTTTTTTTATACCTTTGTTTTATTTTTATTTTTATGTGGTGCTGAGGATTGAACCCAGGGCCTCGCACACGTTAGGTAAGTGCTCTACCACTAAGCCACAGCCCCAGCCCCACACCACATTTTCTTTATCCATTCATCAGCTGATGGACACTTAGATTTTCCATTTTGGGGCTATTGTGAATAGCATTGCAAAAAACATAAGAATGCAGATGTTTCTTTGATATACTGATTTCATTTCCCTTTAATATAAACCCATTAATGAGATTGCTGGATCATATAATAGTTTAAAGGAAGCTATATACTGTTTTCTGTACTAATTGTACATTCCTACCAACATTGTACAAAGGTTCCCTTTTATCTACATTCTTGCCATGCCATTATGCTTTGTGTCTGTGTTTGTATTTGCAGTGAAAATTGAACAGTTTACTGAAAAATACAAAAATGTTGTTGAAAGGAATAAAATAAGACCTAAATAATAGAGTTTCCATGTCCACATATGGTAAGATTCAATAAAATCATGCACAAATCCCCCCAAATTAATCTACAGATTCAATGAACAAATTCCATTGAAAATTCTAGCAGAGTACTTTGTTGAATTGAATAAGCTGATTCTAAAAGTTACCTGAAAATGTAAATAACCTGAATCATTCAAAAGATACTGAAAACGAGTCAAATTTAGAGACATATACTACTTGAAATCAAAGCATACTATACAGCTACTGAATTTACAAAAATGGGTCTTGCCAGTTAAAACCAAGAATCAACGAATGGGACGAATTCAAACTAAAAAGTTTTTTTCTCAGCAAGAGAAATAATATGCGAGCCTACATCCTGGGAACAAATTTTTACCCCTCAAACATCAGATAGAGTTCTAATCTCTAGAGTATACAAAGAACTCAAAAAGTTAAACAACAAAAAAGCAAATAACCCAATCAACAAATGGGCCAAGGACTTGAACAGAAACTTCTCAGAAGAGGATATACAATCAATCAACAAATACATGAAAAAATGCTTACCATCTCTAGCAGTCAGAGAAATGCAAATTAAAACTACTCTAAGATACCATTTCACTCCAATAAGAATGACAGCCATTATGAAGTCAAACAACATTAAGTGCTGGCGAGGATGCAGGGGGGAAAAAGGTATACTCATACATTGCTGGTGGGACTGCAAATTGGTGCAGCCAATTTGGAAAGCAGTATGGAGATTCCTTGGAAAACTGGGAATGGAACCACCATTTGACCAGCTAGTCCCCTTCTCGGACTATACCAAAAAGACCTAAAAAGAGCATACTACAGGGACACAGCCACATCAATGTTTATAGCAGCACAATTCACAATAGCTAGAATATGGAACCAACCTAGATGCCCTTCAATAGATGAATGGATTAAAAAAATGTGGCATTTATACACAATGGAATATTACTCAGCACTAAAAAATAACAAGATCATGGTATTTGCAGGAAAATGGATGGCATTAGAGCAGATAATGCTAAGTGAAGTTAGCCAAAAAACAAATGCCGAATGTCTTCTCTGATATAAGGGGGGTGACTCAAAATGGGATAGGGAAGAAGAGCATGAGAAGAAGACTACCACTAAATAGGGAAGAGAGGTGGGAGGGAATGGGAGGGAGAAGGGGATTTGCACAGAAGATGGAAAGAGAACCTCATTGTTATACAGAATACATATATGATGTTGTAATGAGAAAAAGAAAAAAAAGTGTGTCACATTAGATTGGGTAGAGAGAAAGGATGGGAGAGGAGAGGAGTAGTAGGGGGGATAGGAAGGGCAGCAGAATAGAATAGACAATATGATTGATGTTTGTACATTCCATGTATGTGTTATATGTCAAAATACATTCTGCTGTCATGTATGACTAAAAAAATTAAAATTAAAATTTAAAAAATGGGTCTTGCCTATGGAAATAATTGAAAATAACTTGGGGGGCTTGGGTTGTGGGTCAGCGGTAAAGTGCTCGCCTAACAAGTGCAAGGTGCTGGGTTCAATCCTCAGCACCACATAAAAATAAATAAATAAAATAAAGGTATTGTGTCCAACTAGAGCTAAACAAGAAAAAGAAAAATAAAATAAGGTGGATAATATAGGAAGCTCAGAAATAGGCCAACAAATAAGTCGTTTATCAGGAATGACATCAGGATAATTAAAAAGGGGAAAGATTAATTATTTAAATAAATATTCTTAGAAAAATTTGACAGCTATATGCAAAACTGTGATTATTGACTTTTCTTCAAAGCATACCTTAAAATTTTACTTGAAATGGAACTGAGATCTAAATGGCAGAAATAAAATTCTAAATCTTCTAAAAGAAAAGAATAAGATAAATTCACTGTGACCTTGGGATAGACAATGATAACTAGGACACAATCAAGAAATAAAATTAAATTTTATTTAATTAAAAATTGTGGGGGCTGGGGATGTGGCTCAAGCGGTAGCGTGCTCGCCTGGCGTGCTTGCGGCCCGGGTTCGATCCTCAGCACCACATACAAACAAAGATGTTGTGTCCGCCGAGAACTAAAAAAAAAAATAAATATTAAAAAATTCTCTCTCTCTCTCTCTCTCTCTCTCTCTCTCTCTCTCTCCCACTCTCTCTTTAAAAAAATAAAATAAAATAAAAATAATAAAAAAAAAAATTGTGTCTCTACAGCACAGTTTAAAAAATATTTTAGCACATTACATGGAATAGTGGGGTTCATTGTGGCATAATCATATATGCTTGGAATATAATTTGGTCCATTTCATTACTCAGTACTTCCTCTTTTTTCTCCTGCTCTCTCCTCATTTGCCTTCCTTTAATTTACTGGTCTTCCTTCTATTTATTTATTTATTTTTAATTGGTGTTTTATAAATACACATAAAGGTTGCCGCAGTCTGGCTGGGCACAAATAACCGAGCCACCACAAAGCCTTGTAGGTTCAAACAGCAACTCTTTATTCCCGAACTCTCATCAGCACTCTACACACACTTCTCGGAACACACTCCCTCCACCGGCTCCACGCGCCAATTCTCCCCCCCCCCCCAAGAACTCAACGGGAACTCCAAAGTATTGGGCACCCGAGGCAGCAGGATCCACCCTAATCCCAGCAGGATCCGCCCTAATCCCAGAGCAGGGTCACCTTTCAACCATTCCCTCTAGCAAAATGCCAGGTGTCATTCCGACTAAACTGTGGCTCAACAAAAGGTGAAATTCACTTTGGTATATTCATATGTGTATATAGCATAAGTTGGTCAGTTTTATTCTGCAGTTCCTCCCTTTTCCCTCCTCCTCTCTCCCTTTTCTCCACTGTACTCACCTCCCTTCTCTTTTCTTGGGAATGTCTCCACTTTTTCTTCCTTATTCTTCTCTAGCTTCTGTATGTGAGAGAAAATAATCAATACATGACTTTCTGAGTTTGGCCTATTACAGTTAGCATAATTTCTTCAATTCCATTCATTAACTGGCAAATGACATCATTTCATTCTTATTTATAACAGTAAAACCTCCACTGTGTGTGTATATATGTATGTGTGTGTGTGTGTGTCTGTATAAATACTGTGTCTGATAAATACTGAGGAAGGGAATAGGTAGGTCATATGGTGTTTATATTTATATTCTTTTTAGGAATTTCCATGCTGTTTTTCAAAGTGGTTGTAATAATTTGTAGTCCTACCAACAATGTATGAGCATACTTTTTTGCCTGCATCCTCACCAGCATTTATTTTTTATTTATATCCTTCATGATTGCTATTCTAACTGGAGTGAAAAAGAATCTCAATGTAGTTTTGAATTGCATTCCCCTAATTCTCAGGAATGTTGAATATTTTTTCATATATTTGTTGGCCATTTGTATTTCTTCTTTTGCAAAATGTTTTTTGAATCCCTTTGCCCAATTATTGTTTGTCTTAATTTTTAGTGTTGATTTTTTTTGTGTTCTTTATAATGCTGCATATTAATCCACTGTAAGAGGAGTAGGTGGCAAAGATTTTCTCCCATGCTATAGGCTCTCTCTCCATACTGTTAATTGTTTTGTTTGCTGTGGAAACACTTTTTAATTTGATGCTATCCCACTTATTATTTTTTTATTTTTTGAGAAAAAGAAAAAAAGAGGGTTTATTTCTTTGCTAGCAAAGGAGAAACACAAGGGAACTCCTGTCCTAAAGACTATAATTCTTCCCATCAGCAGGAACAGGATACTTTTAAAGAGGTGATTCAAAGGCTACATTCCATGTGTTCTCTGATGCAGTTGTAATTAGCTTATTCATTTGGGAGATGGTTATTCCTGAGATTTTTTTGGTACTGATACCACTGGTTACCGGTGATGAGTTCTGCTCCCTCACAGGTTGAAGTATAATATTAGAGAAGCATGCCAAGGCAGGCATATAAAACAGGGTTTATTTAAAAAGGGGGTGAGATAGACTTCTCCAGGGAGGGAGAAGGGGGCCATAACTGGTATCCTGGTATCCCAAGAAGTGAGGGGTTTTGCCTTTTTTATATGTCCTAGGTCCTTTGTTCACCTGCTCTCTTCCCCTTATTTTTCTCCTTCCTGAATGTATGCCTAGGCCCAGGAAATGCTTGGTGGGATGGCCAAAATGTGGGAAACAGGTGGGCTGAAGGGGCCAGGGAGGAGTGATCCAGGCAGGAAGGGGGCATAATTAACAACTCCCTGTAGGGAGTGATAATCACTGGGATAGGTTATCATAGCATAAGGTTGGAGCAGGGTCAGGTTCTTGATAAGGATGAAGGAAGGGCTCTGAAGGAGTTAACATTTCAATCCCTCCATTCTCTGGATCTGACCCTTGCCTATCTGCCTGTCTAATTCTGGCTTTAGGACCATACCCAAAGTCTGGATTACTTCATTCCTCTGATTTGTATGTACTCAAGTACAGATGACTCTGCCTAAAATGGGGAAGAATGGTAATCCTGTTTCCTCTGAGTTCAGGGAGGGGGAAAGATTAGGGAAGAGCAGGGAGAGAGGAAGATATAGAAACATGTCCATTTAAAAATAAGTTGCAATAGCAGAGAAGCAAGGGCTATATTCAAAGCATAATGTGGAACATTTCCCCACTGTCAATCTCCACCTTCCATTTCTATGGAAAAATGGGCAATAACATCTCCAAGCTGCTTCCTGCTGAAAGAGGTATAGTTTGGGGAAGTAACCCAAAGTTCTTGTTTTCTACTTGGGCGGTAGGCATAGACAGTTAAGGATATTCAGCATCCAAGCATTCCAGATGTCCACAGTGGCAGATGGCAGGTAACTGGACAAGGCATACTTAAGGCAGGGATAATGCTAAGACAACAATAAACAAGTCAGAAAAGCATTACTTTTTTCACAAACAATTATCACAAAATCAATTAACATTTAAGCCAGTCTATGAAAACCATGAAGACTGTAACTCATAATCATATCAGTGAATAGTAGATTGAGTTTATCAATGTAGGAAGTTAGGAAGGTTTGTAAGTCTATGAGATCAGGCTCAAATTAACTCAGGACAAACTTGAGTCCTTTGTGAGCATTATTATTAGGCATTCCCACATAAGAACCCCTCCTTTATAGCCTCCAGCTTTACTTACTTTTAGTAGGGCTGACACTAATATACATCCTAGTTTACATTTTAAAAAACCATTGTTTTTACTTTTAAATGTCCATGTAGGACTGTGCTTAGGCTATACTCTCTTGCTAGATGTTTAAGATCAAGTTGGTCAAAACTGACCTTGTTCCTATCTACTCTTAAATGTCAGCTAAGATTCCTCAAAGATCACTCTTGGGAGCTTGTGTGAAACCTCCTGGCTCCTTTAGCTTTCCTCTACTGGTGGTGCCATTTTCCAGGATGCATCAGAGTCCTGCTGACCATACATGGCTTCTCTTGGAAGCATCAGGGACATTTCCCTCACCATATGACCCTCCTCTTTGCAGAATATGGTCTGGTTGCCTTCGTGTTCTTTTTTTTAATATTTGAGTTGTAGATGGACACAATGACTTTATTTATTTATTTTTATGTGGTGCTGAGGATTGAACCCAGTGCCTCACATGTTCCAGGTAAGCACTCTACCAATGAGCCACAACCCTAGCCCTGGATTCATGTTCTTTAAGGTCCTCTGGCTTTCCCTGATCGGTAGATTGTATGACTCGCTGGAGTCACAGGACCCCAGAGAGGGGTCCTATCATTCTCTGGGTCCTGGCTGACCTTAGAGGGCAAAGGCCAAAGTGGTGGCTGCTTTTTCTTTGGCCCTTTTACTTCCTTGACTTTGATATCCAAGTTTTTGGTTTTTAAATACACAGCAGGCCAGTGTTACCAGTCTTAAAGAAGGAGTAGCAGGTTATAAGTTCACTTAATTGGGGTTAGTATTATTGTTGGAAGCCAACATTATATACTGTATGTCCTATAGGTGATGGCTTATTATCTCAAATTAACTCAAGTTGTTTCATTGAAAGCAGCACCTCTGCAAAATACTAATAAGCAACAATTATAAAGTTTACAAGGAAAATACAAAATGAAATTAACAAAGCAAAAATTATTCAATTTCTGTAATTAGTATAAACCAAGAAAATTATTTTTATAATCTTAAACCTTTACTTAGTTATATATCCCCTGTTTATTTTGAGATCACAGTGACTTTTATAACAAAAATCAATCTTTTGAACACAAATTTAAATAAGTTGAAGTCTAGCCTATTTTGGAGCCATTCTAACAAGGATTAAGGTGAGAAGCAGAGCCTTATCTCAGGTAAGGTGGGGGTCTTGACAAATGACATATTATATCTGAACCCATGAATCAAAAAAGGCTAAGAGAGCTTTTAACTTTAACTTTCTTTTGTGGAAAAAGTGGCAAAATGCTATCATGTTTCATAATGTCACCTTTAAATGGACCAGGCTCTACTTATTACCTTTTGAAAGGAAAGTGACCACAACACTCGGAGCAACCAAAAGATCTTTATTGCAGCAGTGCAACAAAGAGAAAGGAAAGAAGGAAAGAGAGAGAGATAAAAGAGAAGAGATGAACAGGGAGAGAGCAAGAGCAAGAGAGAGACAGAGAGTGCGCATAAGAAAGATAAAGAGCAGGAGAGAGAGAGAGCAAGAGAGAAAGAGCAAGAGAGAGAGAGAAAGAGCAAGAGAGAGAGCAAGAGAGAGAGAGCAAGAGAGAGAGGGAGCCTGGCAGGAGGGAGTTTTTATGGCCCAAATCTAATAGGGCCTCTGGGTCTGCAAGCTGCCTTGTTGGCCCAAGGGGGGGGTTAAGTGTTCAGCCTTAAGCAGGGTTGAATGTTCAGATTTGAGGCAAACAGGTGATAAAGGACCAGATAGAGGGGGGTTTGAGTGCGTGGTCTATCTTGCAGCCAACATCTGTTCAGCCTGCCCTGCAGACAACACAGTTCAGCCTGCTCTGCACCCAACACCTTTTAAAATACATTTAAATTCCAATTCCAGTATGAAGAGAAACACAAAATTGTACATATAACTTATTGGCACCAGGTTACTTTATTCAGCCATAATTCATCAAATGGCATGAATAAATACCAACCAAATTTGTTTTATCTATGCAAATCTGAGACTACTGCTACAGATAATTTTAGTTTAAAGATCAACAACTTGGCAAAGTGCCCACCTAAATTTTACATTTAACTAAGTTGAAGTTTAAAAGTACAATTTAGAATGTATAGCAACAATAATCAGAGGTCTGCATGAGTTAGCAAAAATCAAAGGATAGCCTTAAATCTCTTATATTTTTATGAAACAGTGTTAATGATCCGAAATTGTCTAAGTCAAAGCAAACAGATGTAAGACAGGTCTTCTAATAATAGTGTGGCCCTTCTATGTCAGATACAATGTGTAAAAGCACTTATTGGTTATTTTGCTAGTAAATTTATATAAACTTTTATTTTTATAAAGTTTTACATAACACTTAGATAGGCTTAGACATATATAGTTCTCAGATGTGTACATATACCTAGTCACATATATTTTGGGTGTCAACTATATCATTATAACCTAAATAACAGTTGTTTAACCAGTTATGAAGTAATCATTTAAGACTATAAAAACAGATACAAACCCTAATTTCTTTAAGACTTAGCTTCCAAAGTAATAAAACCTAACAAGTACAATAAAATCATATTGATTATAGCATATCAATGTTTCATATCAGTACATTAAAGTTCAAATAACTTTAACTGACTACTAATTACAGCTAACTTAATCACAAACACAAACATTTTGAGATTTACCTTCCGCAAACCTCTTTTAATTACTTAAACATTTACAACTTCTTTATATCCTTAGTTTTGTCCTCTTTCATCTTGGACTTTAGCACAAGTGTATTACTTTGCCAGATAAAATATTTTCTCATCCAGAAGCATTTCTTTTACCTTTGAATTTTCCATGCTAAACTATTTCCATACCTATAACTTTCCTTTATATTTTTTAGTTTCAGACCCTTTGTTAATTTCATATTATGAAACAATATTTATGAATGTTATCTATCATGTAATTTACACAATGAATTTCATCCCAGGAGAGGGATCAGACAATTTGGCACATACAAAAACTGCCTTAATCTTTTTTCTTCCAAGTTGCATTCAAGGGGTTGGAACACAGGATATTTTTGAGCCTGACCTGTCTCTGCTACCATTATCACAATGCCATCAACTTTAAGTGAGTTCCCCACTGTCAATTGTACCCATAGGATCCTTTTTGGCCTTTTTTCTTATACTAGGCATATTGATATGCAATGGAGAAGGCCCTTTCCATCCTTTTCATTAGGCTTCCTTGAAGATCACTTTGCAGACACTGCCTACAAAACACAGGTTGGCCTTAGTTTCTGTCTTTTTCTTTCCTGGATGCAGTTATTTATTCTGTCCCTAAGCATTTTAGTTTGATGGTATACTGTTATAGCAAGAACTGCTTTGCCCCAGTGATGGATATCCCCTGGCCAAATGAGGTGTCCCATTAGATCTTAAAAGGGGAGACTATTCCTGTCCCCAGGTCATAAACTAATAGTGCTGAAACCTCCTGACACATCCTTTTGTGGCCAGTAATCTCCACCATCCATGGACAAAAGGGGCTGGAAGGCAGGTCAGAGGCCAGGTTCTCTTTGGCCATTTTTCTACTGCCCAGGCAGCTTTTCTGGATTTTTTTCCCCAGTTTAGAGCTAATGTCCTTGACCACAGTAAGATGATCTGTGGCTGCCTGGGGCCAGGCTGAGAAATAGTGCTGGGAGTGCCAGCACTGGCACTCCCCCATTTGAAATATTGAAATCTTTTTAACCCTTTCTTCTAGTGTCCTGCTATCTTTGCACATTAGAGGCAGTGACTTTTGGCACCTTCAACTCAGTTCCTCACATTTGAGACCCCTTATCATGCAACTGTATAAATGCCTGTACATATAAAATTTCTTTCATATACTTTACCCCTGACAGACCAACTTCAACATCAAGATTATATAACCAGAAAAACCATTCAAGGGCCAGATTGTGTAACAGTAAACCCTCTTTCTCTTAGACAGGCTTATCCCTACCTGTGACCCATTCAGTCAAGATCTCTCTACTCAAGAGACTACTGATAAGATCAAGGCAGTATAACCCATGTCTTAAAGGGCCAGTAATGGATACAAAAAACCAAAAAAAAAAAAAAAACACACACACAAAAAAACCAAAACCACACACACACACACACAGAGAATCACTGAAACCAGGGCTGACAGACAGGAACCTTTGAAACAGATAAACCTGCATGTAGAAATTTATTCCACTTACTTTACCTTTGACAGACTAACTCCAACTGTGAGATTGTATAAATCCATAAAGCTATTTAAAAAACAGATCATTACAATAAAACATTATCTTAGACAGGCTTATACCTATAGGTGTGGCCCTTCCAATTACTTTACTTCTGACATACCAACTCCAAATACAAGATTGTACAAAAAAAGAAACAGAGAGAGACAACCAAAGAGGAGCCCCGAAACCATGGCAGACACATGGGAACCTTTAATTTAACCACCCAAGATCTTTCCTTATAGGATCAATGCAGTATTGATCATATTTTAAAAGGGACAGAGATACAAACAAAACAAAACAAAAACAAAAACACAGACAACCACAGGGAATTCCCAAACTCAAGACCCCAAAACAGATGAGAACCTAGAGCAGCAATATCCCTAGTTTTTCTAGTCCGGTTTAACCATGACTCCTACACCATTGGCACTAGAATGTCCCCATAAAGAGGGACCAGATGTTCCCATGAAGAGAAACCAGATGTGTGGAATCAGGGGTCTCAGCCTGCACACCGGGGGACTTACCAGATGGCCATGTTACAACTTTACTGAGTTCAGTTTCCTTTTTCCTTAAGTGGACCACAATGGAACAACCTGTACCATTCAGGAAGAGAAGTTGGAAGTTCTCCGAAGCAAAAGGAGCCTCAGCAGCTGCTGGGATGGTTAATTAGTCCCTCTCTTTACTCACAGGAATAGCTCCTCCAGTTGGATCCAAAGCAAACTCACCTGTCTCCTACACTTGGCTCTCAACAAGTTCCCCAGCACCTTGCATCCTCAGCATGAAAATAGGGTTCTGGACAGCCAGGCCTTCCCAAGAAAGCTGGAACAGGGTCTGCTCTTGGGTCCCATCTGGGTCACCAAATTTGTTTTTGAAAACTTGGTTCTTGTCCTTGATGCCAATGCAATAATGAGGACATGGTTTTGAGAAAAAGGAAAAAGGTTTATTGCTTTGCTAGCAAGGGAGAAACACAGGAGACTCCTGTCCCCAAGGCTGCGATTTTCACTTATTGATTGTTGGTTTTATGTTTTGCACTTTAAGGGTCTTGTTAAGGAAGTCAGTCATAGGATCTTGTCATTGGAAAACAGAGATAAATTGAATTCTTCTTTTTCTTCTCTTGCCTGATTTCTCTATTTTCAAGAACTGTATTGAATAGGAGTGGTGAAAGTGGACACCCTTATCTAGTTCCTGACTTTAGAAGAAATGCTTTCAGTTTTTCTGAATTCAGTATATTGTTGACCTGGGGTTTGTCATATATAGCTTTTATAATGTTGAGGTAAGTTCCTTATATCCCTGGTTTCTCTAGTGTTTTAAACATATATGGGTACTGACCTTTGTTGAAGGATTTTTATGCATTGGTTGAGATAATAATGTGTGCTTTTTTCCCTTAATTCTATTTATGTGGTGAATTATACTATGATTTGTATTATGTTGAACAAATCTTGCATCCCTGGGATGAAACCCATTTGATCATGGTGTACTATCTTCTCAGTGTGTTTTGAATGTACTTTGCTAATTTTTATTAGGGACTTTTGCATCTATGTTCTTCTGGGATATTGGTCTGTAGTTTTTTCCTTTGTATGTCTTTGTCAGGTTTTGGTATCAGGGTGATTTGGGTTTCATAGAATGCATTTGGCAATATTCCTTCTCTTTTTATTTCATGGAATACGTGGAGGAGTGTTGGTGTTATTTCTTCTGTAAGGGTCTGATTGAATTCAGCTGAGATTCCATCTGGTCCTGGACTTTTCTTTGTTGAAGGCTTTTAATGCTGCTTTAATCTCATTTGGGCATGGTGTGTGTTGGGGGCAGGGGGCTAAAGGATTGAACACAGAGATGATTTACCACTAAACTATATTCCCAGCCCTTTTAATTTTCAATTTTAAGTCAGGTCTCAGAGTTACTTAAGGCTTTGCAAAGTTGCTGAGGCTGACTTTGAATCTATGACCCTCCTTCCTCAATCTCCTGAGCTGCTTAGATTACACGTGTCCACCACCTTGCCCAGCTACTGCTTTAATCTCATTGCTGGATATTGGTCTGTTTAGTTTTTCTACACCCTCATGAATCAATTTGGTTATATCATATATGTCCAGAAATTTGTCAAATTGTTGTATATTTTCCATTTTATTGAAGTATAAGTTTTCAAACTGGTTTCTATAATTCCTTCAGATTTCAGAAGTATCTATGATAATATCTTCTTTTTTAACTCTAATTGTATTGATTTGGATCTTCTCTCTTTCTTTTGGTTAGTGTGGCTAATAGTATTTTTTTTTTAAAAAAAACGATTCTTTGTTGTATTGATCTTTATCATGTTCTTTTATTCTCAATTTCATTAATTTTGGCTCTGATCTTAATTATTTCCTATCTTCTAGTGACTGGGGAATTAGTTTGTGCTTTCTTTTGTAGGGTCTTAAGGTGAAACATTAGGTCATTTGGGATTTTTTTTTTTTTGGCTGACTTGTGTTTTTTCATTTATTTATTTATTTTTCCATTACAATTCTTAATACACTATTATATCATAATTTATCATATCTCTGATTACATATAATGTATGTTGACACCAAATTCACATCTTCATACATGTATTTTGTATAATGATGAGGGTCTCCTTTCATCATCCATGCTATTCCCCTTCTCCCTCCCTTTCCCTCCCACCCCTATTCCCTATCTAGAGGTAATTTTCCTCTCTTGCTCTCCCTCCCAACCCCATTTTGAGTCACCCCCCTTATATCAGAGAAGACATTCGGCATTTGTTTTTTTGGGATTGGCTAACTGGCTTGTTTTTTTTTTTTTGATACCAGGGATTGAACTCAGGGGCACTTAACCACTGAGTCACATCCCCAGTCCCTCTATATATTTTATTTATTTACTTTGGTGGTGCTGGGGATTGAACCCAGGGCCTTGTGCATCTAAGGCAAGCACTGTACCAACTGAGCTATATCCCTGGACCTATATTTTATTTAGAGACAGGGTCTCACTGAATTGAGTTGCTTCTTGCCTCACTAATTTGCTGAGGCTGGCTTTGAACTCATGATCCTCCTGCCTCAGCCTCCTGAGCCACTGGGATTGCAGGTGTTTACTATGCCTGGCTTTTTTTTTTTAAATTTTGGACATTAAATGCAATAAAGTTTCCTTTTAGAACCTTCCCAGAGAGTTTGATATATTTCTGTCCTCATTTGTTTCTAAGAGCTTTGCTTTTTCTATTTCTCCCCAATTTTCTATGATCTATTCTTCATTCAAAAGTGCATTATTTAATATACAGAAATTAAATTGGTTTGTTTTCATCTTGTTATCAACTTCTAATTTCATTCCATTATGATCTGTCTTAACATGTCTTCTTTATTGACAGCTTTATTTTCAAGATTATATATTTTGAGTTTTGAGAATCTGTCTTCTATGTGGTCTCATCTATTGGTGATGCTTTCAACTGAATTTTTCATTTTATTTATTGAGTCTTTCTTTTTTCAGATTTAGTATAATATTTTATAATAGAAAGCTGCTGACTACATGCTAAGACAGACAATATGATACACAACCTGGGGGTGGGGTTGGTGGGGAGAGCAGGGCAGAGGCCACAGGTTTAGACTAAGAGTCTTTCAATAGACTGCTGAATGGACTGGATCTGCTGCTTTAGTTGAGAGCCTTCTTTGATGATGACAGAACAGGCAATGACAGGCCTGGAGACCCCACAGGCCAGCCCTAGGGCCTGCTTGGAATGCACAAACACATAGGGCACATTCTTGTCTTCACATAGCAGTGGGAGGTGCAGGATGATCTCCAGAGGTTCAGCATCTGCAGCCATCACAATGAATTCAGAGATGCCTCTGTTGAGGGTTTTGGTGGCCTCATTGGCTCCTTTCCGAAGTTGCTAGTAGTTACATGACTGATGAACGAGGTCCAACAGTTTCTTGGTGAGGTGGGCATCATGGATGCGGTCCCATTGGCTCACCACTCTCCAACAGCAGCCAAAGTCGGCGGAGTCGGAAAGCCGCACGGATGGAGGAGCGGAAATGGCCGTGCCTATTGAGTCTTTCATTTCCAGGATTTCTGTTTTGTTTTTTTTGTTTTTTTTCTCAGAATCTTTATCTCTTTATTGAATTGATCTTTCATTTCCTGCATTTCCTCTCTTTGTTCATCCCTTATATAATCTTTTAGTTCATTGAACATTTTATCTCTGAACTTCCTAAATTTTTATATTTCCTATATTGTGGTGTCAACAGAATTTTGAAGTGTTGTAGAACATTTTGAGTGGTTTGTTCCCTTCTACTTTTATGTAAGGGACTATTTAATGACCTTCCGTTTTTTAAGTGCCCCAGGTTGGGCAAATACCCATGTACTGATACTCTCACTCAACCTCTATCTTCTGTTCTGCCTAGGATCAGCATCACTTTGAGAGAAAATAAGAAACCTGTTAACTGCCATCACTTCAGAGCAAAGCCATGTACTAATAAACCTTAGGGGAAAACAGTCATTGCAAATGTTCTCCACAGCTCCTGTAATCTGTGTATAGAATCAGTAATGTTCTAGAATAGGTTGAGGACTTAGTTATTAAAGATAGTAAAATTACTATTATACTATATATGTGTTGAAAAGGGGAAGAAGAGAAAGATGGGCAAAGAAAAATGGAAGGAAAGAGAAAAGATAGAAAAAATAATGCAAACTAAGATAAAAGGAAAAAGAGAGAGTTGAAGCAGGAACAGGTAATGTAAGAGTTTGGAAAAGACAGACTGAAAATATAAACCTGATATAGGAAAGGAAAACAAAGACAGAAAGAATGATTCCAGTTAATGCTTTAAAACATTAGAAGAAATATAGACAAATGAATTGAGGGCTATAATATTGAATAATACTGGAATATCTATCAATCCAAAACAAAAAATAATATTGGTAAGATCAAAATTAACATTAGAGCTATTTATGATATTTCATGCTGAGGTGGGAGATTTCTTATTAAGTCTTTTTTTATTTGGATTTCATCAGGATTTAGGACCTTTAAAAGGTACCCTCCACTCCTTGGCTTTACCTCTAAGTTTCCCCATGTATAGAGGTAATGATCATACCAGTTGACCTCTGAAACAATTCTAGGAAGGCTCTTTCTTTCCTTGGTATGTATACTAGATTTCTGTTGGTTTAGCCAAGATGGTCCTTAATTGTCTGTGACTTAGTCCCCAGGTTACTCCTTGTTAGGGGGTGTAGTCTTATGTGCCCTCCAAAGAAAACTTCATGTATCCAGCACTGTTGATCCAGTTTGGGCTGGGCATGGTGGCTCATGCCTGTAATTCCAGCAGCTTGGGAGGCTGAGATAAGAGGATCACAAGCTTTATGTTAACCTCAGAATTTAGTGAGGCCCTATGCAACTTAGCAAGACCCTGTCTCAAAATTAAAAACAAAAAGGAAAGGGATATAGCACAATGGTAAAATGTCCCTAGGTTAAATCTCTAGTACCTAAATAAATAAATCTACTTTGGATTCTCCCACATACAATTCAGATTATGTGGGGCATGGTGGTCAAAAGTAGTAGTATTGTAACCATTCAGACACATAAAGACGTGTATCACATGTTTTCTCTTATATGTGGAATCAAAGAAAAGGAAAGAAAACATCACTTTAAAGTAGAAGAGGGACTATTAGGGACTGAAAAGGGGACGGGAGTGGGGGGAACAAGGGGAGGTTGGGGGGAGTATAGAAAAAGGGAAGATTATAGATGTGCAATATATTCCTGTATGAAAATATTGAATTCTAATGATTTGAATAATTTGCATTAATAATTATAATTAAAATCCGTTTTCTTCCACTAATAAGTTGAATTAATAATTCAATCAATCCACAGACTTTAAAACAAAAAGTAGAGGTGTTGTATTCTGGTTGATGTGGAGCTGGGTGGCCTGCAGTGGGGGTTGTAGGACTGCTGCCTGCTCTGGAGTACACAGGTAGGCAGGTTTGTATTTGGGTACACTGGACAGTGGCTAGTGTCTCTGGGACACTCCTCTGTAAGCCTCTTTGTGGGGTGTACTGCCATTGTGTATGTGCTGAGGTTCTCTGTTTACTGCTTGTGGTTATCCTCCAGAATTGTGTTCTGTGGGTCCACAGAACACGACCCATGTGATGTTTACTCAGTTTCCCCCAACTTGGGTGGTGAGTCACATTAGAAATATTAAAGGTATGAGGAATTTAAGAAATAAAGACAAGACACAGAAATAAATGAAAAGTGGGGCAAAGTGTGATGATCCATCTCTGATACAGACTGGATCTAACAACAAAATGGAGCCTGTGTGCTTTATTTAAATGGGTAGAAACACCAGTGGGATTCAGAGTGAAAGACTTCCTGAGGAAAACAGGAAGAAGATGGTAAGGACAACTCGGTTGGAACTTAGGAGGTTAAGCCCACCTCCTCTACTTTCAATCTGCTATGTTTGAACCTAGGCTTCCTGAGTCGATGGGCCTTGGTGTCAGTATAACCTAAGCAGTCTCAAATCAGTGAAATTTCACCAAGAGTTCTCAGAAAAGCAATCCCCTGCCTTGAGACAGCTCAAATAAACACATAATTCATTCACGGCCCCCGATGTCCACATGTCTGAGGAGCAACTGAGTTAACTGTCAACTCTGGGACTCAGCTATGTACCTTCTTAGAGGTGCTGAGGCACAAGAGCTATTTCCCTAGCTGCTATGGTTCTCTCACTAGCAGGTGCTTGTTAGCCAGCCCAGCTTCCCAAGTCTGCATGTCTAGAGGGTACTGCATCTTCTGCTTATTTCTGTTGGGTGTGGGGTTACAGGGGTACAGGGCTCAGGATTATTGCTGACTGCTATAGAATGCAGAGTGCTCGCACCCCTGCACAGAAGCTTCTTCATAGTGGCATAGAACTTGGTGGCCCTCTGCAACTGTGGAGGTTCTCTGTGGGTCTGTGGCACAGAAGCTTCCATCCTGGCTGATGTACAATCACCATGGTACAATCCCTATAGAGTAGAGTGTCAGTTGGCCCGCCTTTATTTGAGCTCCTATGGTTGGAGGTCATGAGTCACTGAGCATTCACTTTGCTCCACTGGGGCTTTCATGTAGTGGCACTAAAGTTTTGGTGGTTGTCTACAACTTTGAGGCCTGTGGGTTCAGGCTATCTGTGGGTGCTTTCTGGCACAGGCTGCTGCAAATCATTGGGTTTTACTCTTGTCACTGTGACAGGTATATGGTGTCAGTTGATCTGTCTTTGCTTGAGCTCTTGGGGAGATTGTGGGGAATGCTGGATTGCCGTCAACACTACCCAGTAGCCTTCAGCTAACAGGGATCCCTCAAAAAGCTCCTTCTAGATGGATTACTGGGACAACCCATTTTAGAGATACTCCCTCTGATTCTATTTGTTGCTAACTGAAGATGGAGAGAAACTGTGTTCTAGGGAGGCTGGCCAGCTGTGGACGCTACAAAATAACTGCTCCACCTGGCATAGTTTTTAGCCCACAATTTGTGTTGTCTATAATACCCAACTCCCATTTCAACTTGTTCTGCTTTTCTCTCCAACTGTTGTTAAGGATGTAAAATTATGGGCTTCTCTTCTCGTTCTTTCTCTTTTTGTTATCCCTCCCCTCTGTTCCTATTGCTGGCTAGGGTTCTAGGTCTTAGAATTCTTTCTTTATTTTCTGCTCTGGTAACCAAATCCCAAGTCTTAAGTCTGAAGTCTATATAAATCTTCCCTCCAGTATGAGCTTTAGAATATGTACTCTGTCACCCACCCTTCTGGTCAGCTGTTTTTTCACTGTTTCATTTCCAGGCAGTGGAGGAGTCTAGGGTTGCTGCCTAGATTATCTCTGCCATTTTCTCTGATACTTTATAATAACATTTCCTAATTTTCAGAGTGCCTGGCATTTTCCCTATGATTCTTCCACCACCTGCAAGGCAGAGCAACCTGGGTTTTCTGAGAAAAGGAAAGGGAGACTAGAGATGGATCCCATTGTGATTTTTGAAGGTGATCATTCTATTTAATTCATTCTACATTTATTTTATAATTTAACTCTCAAATTAAATTTTATTCCCAAGTTCCTGAGTGCATTTTATTGTTGCTCCTTTAAACTACTTAGAAGTTTTAATCATAGTAATTTACTTTACATTCCATAAGTATTCCTCTTGGTTTTAGATTTTTCATTTATGTCTGTATTAATCTTCCCTCCAGTATGTATTCCATAGTTTGTTTACCTTTTTGCAGGGGGGTACTAGGGATTGAACACAGGGGCTCTTAACTACTGAGCCACATTGTCAGCACTTTTTAGTTTTTATTTTGAGACAGGGTCTTGCTAAGTTGCTTAGGGCCTCACTAATTTGCTGAGGCTTTATTTTAACTTGCAATCCTCCTGTCTCAGTCTCCCAAGCCACTGGGATTATAGGCGTGCATCACTGCACCCAGCTCTTTTATTACCGATTAATAACTTTTATTATTAAATTTCTTTATGAAAAACCCATACAATGACTCATTTCCATAATTTACAATTCAATCTTTAAAATTATTTTTAAAAATGTTCGCAGCCTTCTAATATTTTTATTCATGTGTTTTAATCTGTAACTTTTAAAAAATTTGTTTTTCAATTGTAGTTGGAAACAATACCTTTATTTTATTTATTTTTATATAATGTGGAGGATCGAACCCAGGGCCTCGCATGTGCTAGGCAAGTGCTCTATCACTGAGCCACAACCCCAGCCCTATCTGTAACTTTTAATTATACTTTTACAAATGAGTGTTGGGCTGGGATTGTGGCTCAGTGGTAGAGCCCTTGCCTAGCAAGGGCAGGACCCGGGTTCGATTCTCAGCACCACATAAAAAAAAAGGCACTGTGTTGTGTCCATCTACAAAAAAGATTCTCTCTCTTAAAAAATGAGTTTAGACAGAAACTGAACTTAATGGTTAGCCACTTGTGCTAACACCATTTATTGAGGTATTCTTTCCCCACTGATTTGAAATGCTACTTTGAGCATATTCATGGGACAGTTACATTACTCTATTTCTTCTTCCTTTATCAATATTGCATTGCCTATGAATTTTGGAGTCATCTGCTCAGGTTATAAGTAAAATTCTGGGTTTTTTGTGTGATTGCATTGAATTTATAGCTTCATTGGGGAGAACTGATATTTTGACAGTATTTCATTTTCCTGTGTGCAAAAATATATTTATTTATTTATTAGAACCTTAATTTCTTTCTTTCAATAAACTTATAATTTTCTCCACGAAATGTTTGCACTGTTTTTGATAGGTTTACTTCTGGGAAAAAGGAATTTTTTTTTTTTTTTGGCAGTACTGGAACTCAGATCCCAAGGTGTCACACATCCAAGGCAAGTGCACCACCATTGAGCTACATCTCTAGTCCAGATTTACTTCTTGGTATTTTATAACTTTATTATACTATAAATGTATCCTTTTATATTTAATAGATTATTATTTTGCATAATAAAATTAATTTTGCATGTTTATCTTCCACCCATTCTATGTTAAACTCTAATTGGATCCAAGGGTATGAAGGTTTTGTTTTTAGGTTTTTTAGCCAGATAGTCACATCTTTTTCAAAAGTAAAAATTTTGTCTTTATCTTCCAAATATTAATGACTCCTACAGTGGGGTATCATTTCTCGCTCCTGACTTTAACAGAACAGGGCCTAATGTTTCACCATTAAATATGTCTGTGGTTGGTTTCTGGAAGATATTATTAGATGGCTATTACTATAAAATAGTTTATTTCTCTCCTTGTTTCCCTAAGACTTTATTATTATTACTATGAATGAATGTTGAATTTTACTGAATTCTTTTTCTGCA
The DNA here is from genome assembly GCF_021218885.2 of Marmota monax. Classification (NCBI taxonomy): domain Eukaryota; kingdom Metazoa; phylum Chordata; class Mammalia; order Rodentia; family Sciuridae; genus Marmota; species Marmota monax. The sequence continues at coordinate 132,045 of NW_026695061.1, forward strand.
TGTACTCAAAAAATCATGTGGTTTTATGCCTTTACTTGGGTCATGGGTGAATTACATGGATAGCTTTCCTATGGTGAAAGAAACTTTTATTCTTAAAATAAACCACACTTATTACTCAGCCATAGAGAAGAATGAAATTATGGCATTTGCAAGTAAATGGATAGAACTGGAGAGTATCATGCTAAGTGAAATAAGCCAATCCCCCAAAACCAAAGGCAGAATGTTCTGTCTGATATGTCGATGCTGACTGACAATAGGCATGGGGGAAGGAAGAGTGGAGGTTCAGCAAACCAGACAGGGGGAAGTGGGAGGAAGGTAAGGGGGGTGTGAGTGGGAAAGACAGTAAAATGAATGGGACTTAATTTTCCTATGTTCACATATGAATACACAACCAGTGTAACTCCACATCATGTACATCCACAAGAATGGGGAGTTATGTATGTATGACATGTCAAAATACATTGTACTGTCATGTATAACTAAAAAGAACAAATAAAAAATCTTGAAAAAAAATAAACCACACTTGATTGTGATGACCCATTCTTTAATATACACTCAATTTGATTTACTAATATTTTATCCAGGGATTTTGGTCTTTAATAAATTACATTGGCCTGTAGCCTTCTACTTTTATGGTGTCTTTGTTTGGTTTCAGTATCAAGGTTATGCTTTGCTAATAAATGAGATTCATGGATTCTCATCTTTTTCTATTCTCTAAAACTGTTTAGATGAAATGAAAATTATGTATTACTTGAAGTGTTGGTAGAACACAACTGGTAGAATTTACTTGCCTTGTACTTTTGGGGAATAGGAAGATTCATGGAAAATGATTCAATATCTTCTCTGGTTATTGCATTATCCAGATTTTCAGCTTCTTCTGAGGCCAATTTCTCTTATTAAAGTTTTCCTAGAAGCCTGTCAACCAGTTCAGAGTTTTTCAATCTCAGTGTTATTGACATTTCATTCTGGATGCTTCTTGGTTGTGGGAAGCTGTCCTGTGTGTTGTTGGATGTGCAGCAGCAGCAGCAGCAGCAGCACTGGTTTCTACCAACTATGTCAGTAGCAACCTCCCACAGTGCACACATTTGTGACAATTAAAATATCTCCAGGTATTGCTCAATATCCTCAGGAGGTCAAAATTAACCAACACGGATTAAGGCAAATGTTTTCAGACTCCTTCGTATCTGATCTAAATCAGAATTATTCCCCTTTTATATTCTTTATGGACTTTATTTGTGCCTTGTCTCTTTTTTTTTAATAAGATGAACATGCCAAGAAATATCTCTATTTTATTAGTCTTTTACCAGAGCAGCTCTTAGTTCTATAGATCAATTATACTTTTACTTTTGCATACCTTTTTAACTTAATAAGTGTTGAAATTTTAAGAAATTTTATTACAAAAAAGAGTATAAAATACAATGAAACTTACCATCTAACTAAAACAATTATTACCTCTTAGCTAATCTTGTTTTTTTTTCACCTACACAGTTTCTCCTTCCTATCATTCTTACACAAGCCCCAAATTTAAAATCATTTCACATAAATATTAAGTACCTATAAAAGATAAGGCAACAATTTTATTAAACAGAACACACAACCCTTACTACACCTAAAATAAAATTCCTTAATATTATCAAATATCTCTTCATAAATGTGTTTGTGACTTTGTGTGACAGAGAGAAAGAGATGTATATTTGTAGAATCAGAATTTAATAAGGTCTGTACATTGCATTCAATTGATATGTTCTCTAGCTCTTGAAGTGTCTTTTTAAAAATTTTTAGTTGTAGATGGACACAATGCCTTTATTTTATCTATTTATTTTTATGTGGTCCTAAGAATCAAACCCAGTGCCTCACTTGTGCTAGGCAAGCGCTCCACCACTGAGCTACATACACCTCCAGCCCTTGAAGTCTCTTTTGAGCCATAGATTTCCCATCTTCTCTTTCCTTTTTTCCTTGCAGTTTGTTGAAGAAATCAGATTAGTCGTCCTGTAGAATTTCCCCATTTGGACTTTGTGATTGCTTTCCCATGGTATCATTTACTGCATTTTTGTCTTCTAAACTTTCTACAAATTGATACTTCCCTTTAGAGGCTTAATCACATTCAGGTTCAGGTTTATCGGCTTCACGGCCCATAGCTTGTGTGGAGTTCTGTCCAGGAGGGACGTGGTGTTTGGTGGTCTCTCAGTAGCCATACACCTTAATTCATGAAGGACTGCAAAACAGTGGTATCCCATCATTCTACGTTCATTTATTAGTTGTCAGTCTTTTATAAAGAAAATCCCTTTCATTTACTATTTGGCACCTGGGGCACAGATTCTGCAGGATGGGCAAGATCAATTCTTTTCTTTCCCTTAACATACTGCTTTTCAAAGCAATGGATTTGTTCCCTATCATCTTTTAAGTGTGATCATATTTGGAATATTATCATAAAAATGTGTTTAAACGTTTGAAGCATTTCGGTGCTTTACAATATTGTCCCTGTTGGTGCTGGTCCTAGTGGTGTGTGAAAGCCTCCTTGCTTTGTGAGAATGCAAGTGCTGGAGGATCTGCTAGCACATTTCCAGCCCCAGACTAGAACTCAGCCATTTCCCCTAGGTGTCCTTGTTCCTTTTAGTGTAAAATGGTGATTGGGAATAAAAATCTGGGCAGCATGATCCTTTCACTTCAAATCCATGAACACAGGATTCTTACTTAATCTCAACAACCAGTAACTCCTTCCCCCCACAGCTAAATCCTGATTCCCAAGGCAACAAACAAACCACTCATATATCCCACCATTATACAGATAATAATCTCAGAATACCAACCAAGCTTACAGCACCAAAAATATGGTTACTATGAAGAATGTAAGATTCTTCTGCAGATATTGCAGGTTATTATCCTTATCTTTGGAGGTATCCTATTACCATATCCATTAATGTTGCTGTGTTTTAAAGTTACTTTCTGGGTGAAAACCTGGATACATAGGCTTATCTGTTTCATTTTGCTTTGGAAATTTAACTGTTTTTAAAAAAATGATTTCATAATTGTGAAATATATTTATGTGGTTCCAATTCAAATGTGCAGAACAAAATATATGTAAAGAAGTGTAACTATTACCACTGTACCTCATGCCCTTCTTCCTATTCCCATAGGTAATGATTTCTCTTAGGCTTCCCTTTCCTTTTGAACATAAAAATATGCACACACTTATATTTCTAGCTTTTCCCTTCTTATGTATGTGGTATCATACATACTTTTCTCCACTTTCTTGTGTGTGTTTTTTTGTTGTTTTGCAGTAGTGGAGTTGAACCCAGGGCCTTGCACATCTGTAGCAAGCACTTAGCTGCAAGTCCAGTTCCTTTTTTAAAATTGTATTTTGAGACGAGCTCTCACTAAGTTGCCTTAGTGAGACTTTGAACTTGCAATCTTCCTTCCTCCTGAGTAGCTCGGTTTGCAGATATGGCCTACATGCCTGACCACGTTGCTTTTATTAAATTAACCATCCTGGAGATCTCTAATATCTCTAATCTACTCTGATATCATTCTTTTAACTGATGCATTACATCTGTTTAAATATCTTATTATTATGGTTTGGATCTTTGGTGTCCCCCAGGAACTCATGTGTAAGACAAAATGCAAGAATGTTTAGAGGTAAAATGATCGGATTAAGAGACATATAACCTAAACAGTGCATTAATCCTCTGCTGGGGATTAACTGGATGGTAACTTGCAGGGAGTCATCCCTGAATTACTTGAGGGTCTTTTCTCAGTATGATAGCCAGGGAGATTTAGGTTTGGCATTGTGAACTATCTGTGACTCTCCCGGGACAATAGATTGCCCAATGCATGTGTCATTTATCTCTGCTCTGCTAAGAAGATACCTCATAGTAGCTGCAGAGATGGATGTAACCGGTTTGGAACTGGACAGACCACTTTTAACATTTTTTTTGGTGAAGAACATTCCTTGGAAGGCCTTTGATGTTTTGCGATATAAATAAAGCAGGCCAGAGCTCCATTTTGCCATTAATCTAGAAGCTACATCCATCTGATCAGCTTGCCCGGCCTGCCCCTGCTTTTGAAATTATTTTCTGTGTCCTGTGGTGTTTTCGCCCTATTTTTCCTAGCATTTATTCCTCAGCCAGCCCATTCCTCTGATGGGAACCCCATTTCCACCACCTGCATGGGATGCAGGTGAGGGTAACTGCAGGCCAGAAGGGTGTGTCTGGAGAAGTTTGGTCACTGGGGGCATGTGTTTAGGACATATATTTTGTACCTTGTGAGTGGAGTTGTTCTCTCTGTTCCTGGTGGCCATGTCCTGAGACCCTTCCCTCCATCACACTCTTCCACCATGATGTTCTGCCACACCTCTGGTATAGAGCAATGGATGAGGACACCTATAGACTGAGACCTCTGAAGCCATGAGACCCAAATAAAGTTTTCCTCCTCTAAAATTGTTCTTGTCAGGATCTTTTCAGAGTGCAAATACTCTAAGACAATTATGATTGCCACTTTTGGAGGATTGTTTGGTATTTTCTTTTAATCAATCTTCCCCTTCCTTCCTTCTCATAAATTGATAATGCTTATTATTTGCCTTTTTATTCCTTGTCCTCACTTCAAATATAGTTTGCATTTCTGTTCTCTTGCAGGTTGCCATTAGGGTATTTCTTTTTGTTTTGTATTGGGGATAGAACCCACGACAGAGTCTCTCTAAGTTGCCCAGTCTGGTCTCCAGCTTGGGATCCTCCTGCCTCAGCCTCCCAAGTTTCTTCTCCATTATACCCAGCCTGACCTTAGATTTTAATGTGTATACATAGCTATAAGGTGTTTTAACACATGTGAAACAACCTAGTATTTCTTTTCGTTCTTTCAGACATGAAAAGTTTTGTGGTGTGTTTTATCAACTCACTGAACAAACAATCTTTCCTCATCCTGCTCTTATTTCCTGGAATTTTAATTTTATCTTTAATTTTAGTGTATGATTTTTCCTTGAATTGATCATGTATTTATGTTTGTCCAAATCCAGAGTTGTGTGGTTCAAAAACCCAAATAAAAATAAAAGATATATAGTGAACTTCATGCCCCTAACCCTTTCTCATCTTTCTCATCGGTTCATATTAATAAATGCATGATATTCTAGAGTTCTGTTTTGAACTCTAGATTGAACCCAGGGAAACTTAACCACTGAACCATATCCCCAGCCCTTTAATTAATTAATTAATTAATTTATTTTAATTTTGAGACAGGGTCTCACTGAGTTTCTTAGGGCCATGCTAAGTTGCTGAGACTGGCTTTGAACTTGCAATCCTCTGACCTCAGCCTCCAAAGCTGCTGGGAATAGTGACACTCTTTGCGGCCATGGATCTGCTTTCATCAACACTATCCAAATCTCACATGGCATAGCATAGAGCAAGACTCTATTTCCAGTAGTAAAGAGAGGGAAGTAAGCTCAGGGTTTGGCCCTGGAACTCACTCAGTGCTCGGCTGGTAGAACCTAATGCTGGGCAGATCCTAATGGTCCCCATCCCTAGGCCTGCTTGTGGACAGAGATTCTGGAACAGCCCCAGTAACAGGTAAAGACACACAGCTCCAGTCTCTTGAAATTCCATTCCATCTAGCGTCACCTGTGACTGGTTGCAGCTGTCTTGGGCCAGGAGTACCACTTAGCAATAGGCAGACCATAGTAATGTGGGCCTTGGATCTCCCCTAGGGCTGTGATGGTCTTGATGGGCTGTGAGCTTAGGGAATGGTGCCAATTGACAGCATGGGTGGCCACAGGCAGGACCTATGGGCCTGGGTCTGGTTCATCCAGGTTGACTGTCCCCAGTGCCAGGCAGAAGCATGTAGTGCCTGACCAAAGTGTGGATGAGGTATCTGGGTGTACCCTGGCTCCACTCCACAGAGAGGCTTGGAGGGATGCACTATTCTTCTATGTACTGCCAGTTCTTTCTGAACCACACAACTCTGGATTTGGACACATAAAATAAGGGCATAAATGTAGGCAGATGATTTTCACTAGGACTATTATTTGTGAGAAACCTCCAGCATACCAGCAGGGCGGGGAAGAGAGGTTGTTAGGGTAACGTTGTAACCAAGAAAGTAAAGGAGGGAGAGAGGAAAAGTGGACGCTGACTCAGAGGCAACTGGAAAATGTTTTCTGCCAAGTGTCGATGATTAATGGGTTTCAGGTTTCCCAGAACTATCCTGGGTTCCATTTACGATGTTCTTAAAGATGGGGGCAAGGGTGGGATACCCCAAGAATGTACCTCCTGTAGTCCTGGATTTCTTCCTTTTGGATTTGAAATTTTCACTGTGGTAAAATGGATATGCTATAGAGTATGCCAAGTTTCATAGTTCAAGTGTAAAATTCAGTGCCATAATTCCATCCAGAATGAAATTATGGCACTGAATTTGTTGTGAGCCCATCATGGCAATCTATTGCTAGAATGTTTCATCACCTCATATACAGAAACCGTGTATCAAAGAAGATTCCAAGATGGTGGGCCAGAGGGAGGCAGCATTCTGTTTCACGCCCTGACCCAGATCTCACCTAGTCAGAATACTGCATCTCAGAGAGTGTAAGAGGAACCTTATACAGCTGATTTCCACAGAAATCACCAGCGCTGATACCCCCACGCAGGGCTCAGAACCTCAGCGTTTGAGTAGGACTCCAGAAACTGTGCACCCATTGTCCTCACTTCAAATATAGTTTGCATTTTTGTTCTCAGAAATAAAGTGTGATATCAATTGCATGAGGTGTATGGGGGGTGAGGACTGAAAATGTGGAGTGTTGTATGTGAAATCAAATTATTGTGATGCTAAAATAGAATATTAAAACTACAAGGTGCTTTATGCAAACTCCATGTTAACCACAAATAAAAAAACCACTAGTACACTCACAAAAGAGAAAGGAATGACATGACTACAAAATTATATTATATATATATATATATATATATATATATATATGCAGGAAGCAAAAGAATGAGAAAGAAACTCCAAAAAAAAACTAAGAAAAAAATAAACAAAAAAGGTATAATAAGGGCTTACCTATTGATATTTACTTTAAATGTAAGTAGACAACATTCTCCAATCACAAGACATGGGGTGGCTCAATGGATTAAAAGAAGAAAAGTAAGACTCAACTCCATTCAGCCTACAACAAACTCCTGTTGCCATTAAGGACACATGGAGACCAAGAATGAAGAGATGGAAAAAGGTAACGCATGCAAATTGAAGCCAAAAGAGTACAAGTGAAGCTGTATTAACATCAGACAAAATATACTGTAAATCAAAATCTGTCACAGGAGGTAAAGAAAGTCATTATATAGTGATAAAGGGGTCATTTCATCAAGAAGATATAACAACTGTCCACATCTATCTATTTATATCTCCAACATCAGGACACCTCTATAAGCAAATATTAACAGAGGTGAAGAGAGAGACAAATAGCAGTGACTTAAGAACAGGGAACTTTGTTTTAGTCTGTTAGGCTGCATAACAAAATACCTTGGCCTCAGTAATTTATAAAGGAGAGAAATTGATTTCTCACAGTGGTACAAGCTGGAAAGTCTAAGGTGAGAGCATTGGGAGACTTGGTGTCTGGGGAAGGGTCTCTCTGCTTCATAGATGATGCACTATAGGTGCATCCTCACATAGCAGAAGGGACAAGCAGGCTCCCTCAAGCCCTCTTATAGGGCACTAATCCCATCTGTGATGGTGGAGTTCTCATGATTTAATGTCCTGAAGACTTCACCTCTTTTTTTTTTGTCACCTCTGAAATTATTTCACAGGGATTTTGTTTCAACATGAGTTTTGGAGGGACATAAACATTCCAATCACAGCAAACTTTGACAATCTTACTTTCAACAACTACAGATCATCCAAACCTAGAGCCAATATGGAAACCTTGGACTAGAACTGTGCTTTAAACAAAATGTGTCTAACAGACATAGTCAGGACATTCTATTCAAATGCAATGGAACACACAACTCCTTTCAATCACACATGGACCATTCTCCAGGATAGATCATATGTTAAGCCACAAAAAAAGTCTTAACAAATTTGAGAAGACAGAAAATGTATTAAGCCTCAATTCCAACCATGGTGGAATAAAACTGGATATCACAAACAGGAGTAATTAGGATGAATTCACAAATATAAGCAACTTAAAAAAATATGCTCCTGATAAGGCATTGGTCAAAGTAGAAATCAAAAGAGATGTTGCTGGGTGTGGAGGGGCACACTTGTAATCCCAGAGGCTTGGAAGGCTGAGGCTGGAGGATAGCAAGTTCAAACCCAGCCTCAGCAACTTGGCAAGGCCCTCAGCAACTCAGTGAGACACTACTTCAAATTTTACAATAAAAGGGATAGGGATGTGGCTGAATTGTTGAATCCCCTTGGGTTCTATCCCTGGACCAAAAAAATGTTAAAAAATACCTTGAGATATATAGAAATACAACATAAGAAATCCTACGTGATGTAGCAGTTCTAAGAGGGAAGTTCATAGCAATAAACACCCACATCATAAAAGAGGAGAGATCTCAAATCAACACCCTAATGATGCAACTCAAAAAACCTGAGAAAGAATAATGAACCAAACTCAAAGATAGTTGAAGGAAGGAATCAATTAAGATTACAGCAGAACCCAATGAAATTGAAACTAGAAAATCATGAAAAAGATCCACAAAGATAAGAGTTGGTCTTCTGACTAGAATTTTTTTTTTTTAAAAAAGATTAACCTTTAGCTAGACTAACCCAGAAAAAATAAAACACTCAAAGAAAATCAGAAAGGAAAACATGGCATTACAACTAATATCACAAAAATAACAATTATAAGCTTGAAATATTTGAGTAAATTCCTAGAATCACAGAACCTACTTTGACTGAATCCTGAATAAAAGTAGAATATCTGAGCAGACCAATCACAAGTAATGACATGGAATCAGTAATAAAATCTCCTATCATTGGTAAGGAAGTGCATGTCTGTAATGCCAGCTACTCAGGAGGCTGAGACAGGAGGATCATAAGTTTGAGATCAGCCTCGGTAACTTAGTAAGATCCTTGTCTCAGCAATAAAAAAATAAAAATGGCTAGGAAAGTAGCTAAATGATAGAGTGCCCATGGGTTCAATCACCAATACTGAAAAAATAAATAAATGAAAACATGTTCTTCTATCAAAGAAAAGCCCAGAAACACAGGTCAAAACCAAAATGAGGGCACCCACGATGGAGGGCTAGAGGGAGGCTGCATTGTGTGTGGCTCTGTGAGCTGGGATTCAAGTAGTGGGAATACTGTTTCTCTGAGAGTTATTCAAGGACCCCCGACAGCTGCTCCTACACAAGACCTCCGGCTGCCATGCCCTAGCACGACCATCAGCATCAGCAGCCATGCAGGACTTCTGGCCACCATGCCTGCATGAACACCCATCTACCAACAAGGGGCTCCCCCAGTTGCCTCCATGTTGGGACACTGCAAACACTGCCATAGTCCTCTACCCATGGTATCCTGCACCTGGGGTCACCAGACAGGGTCTGGAGACAACTTCTAGCCATAACACTGCACGCCACAGAGCTGCTTCTCCGAACACGTCACACAAAGCCTCTACCTGGCCCGACCCAACCCAACACCCCATCTCTGCAACCAGCCACCTCCATCTTGAGATACCTTTGTTACCATCTTTAGTTGGGGCAACTCCCAGCTTGGGACACTGGCTGGGGCCTAGAAGCAATATCAAGGTGTTTATAGCCCCCAACTCCCCCTTCTCTCTACAGCCACTAACCCGGCACAGTGCTTGTAGCTATGTGGACAGCCGGACAATAGGTCACAATGCCTGCTCCTGAACTGCTCAATACCAAACAGCTCTCCATGACAGGTGTGCAGCCCCCAGAGCTCAGCCCACAAGACCTCTGGAGAGAGAGGTTCCTGACTGGGAAGCAGAAAGGGAGGGGGTGAGTGAGATAGTTTATAGACTGAATTAGAGACCAGGAATTGTGAGGTCTATAGGTGAGATAAGGAAATAAGTCCAGGCACCCACATCACACAAGAGGGCATCAAAGGAGATCCTTGGGGTGCCGTTTCCCATTGGGACTGGTGAGTGCTATACCCCACTTCCAGGTTCTCTGCCCCCAAGGCCAACCCTCCCACCCTAATAACCTTCACCATCCTGAGGGTAGAGAAACCAGCCAACAACAGACATCCTCACCTATTGGATGAGAAGGGAAGCAGGAAAGACACTGAACTCCAACAAAAACTATCCTTGTATTTTCCTTTGATTTTTTTCTTTTCTCTTTTTCTTTTCTCTCTCTCTCTTTTCCCACCCTCACATCCCCAACATTTGTGAAACCAAGTACTTTTCATGGATTATGCTACTGAGGACTGGGATGTCTGAATAGTATATTGCAGTTGTGTTGTATATTCTCTTATCTCCTAGTTTTACATTTTTATTCTTCTTAATTCTTATGTTTGTTTTTTGTACTCTGTCTATTGTCTTCCACTTACTTGACTCCTCAAAATCACACACTCTCCTTTCTCCTGCTAGTAGACAACTTCTTTAGATTCCTCTTTCACACTTTCTAAGATCTAATAACTGTATATCCTCACCTCCTACCTCCTTAACATCTCATCCCACACCCCACCATCAGAAACTTAGACCGTTTTGCAAACCTACTGTTTATACTGTAGATAAAAATTGAACACACAATTTCTATATATTGTGACAAAACCATGAGCATTTTAGTAATAGGAGCTATTTGGTTTAAGGCTGTATATTGTTTGTATTGCGATCTGTTCACATTGTTCTCCCCCTCAAAGGAGAGGTATTGAAAACCTTCAGGGACAATATAAGCCTATAGCATAAAAACTGTAACGCCTCAGATCGAAAGTGCTAGAAGGGAAGACACACGAACAACATGAAAAAACAAGGGAAGAAAGTGCCTCAAACAAACCAAAATACTACATTATTAGAATCCATGGCCAGCACAACAGAAGAAATTATAGAGAAGGAGTTCAGAATGTACATGATTAAAATGTTCTGTGAATTAAAGGATGATATAAGAGAGCAAATACAGACAGCAAAAGATCATTTTGATAAAGAGCTACAAAAGCAAATACAGGAAGCAAAAGATTACTTCAATAAAGAGATAGAGGTTCTTAAAAAATTAAACACAGAAATCCTTGAAATGAAGGAAATAATAACCCAAAGTAGAAAGCACCACCAACAGACTAGATCACGTGGAAGACAGGATCTCAGAAAACAAAGACAAAATATATAATGTTAAAAATAAGGTTGACCACACAGTGAGATGATGAGAAACCATGATCAGAACATTCAAGAGTAATGAGACAGCACAAAAAGACTAGATTTAAAAATTTGGGGGATGAAGGAGGGCATAGAGTTACAAACCAAAGGAATGAACAATCTATTGAATGAAATAATATCAGAAAAATTTCCAAGCATGAAGAATGAATTGGAAAGTCAAATAAAAGAGGCTTACAGGACACCAAATGTACAAAATAACATCAGGTCTACACCAAAGCATATTATAATGAAAATGCCTAGCATACAGAATAAGGAGAGAATTTTAAAAACCGCAAGAGAGGGAAACTAATTAGGATCTGTGTGGATCACTGAAACCAGACCCTTGAAGCTAGAAGATCCTGGAATAACATATATCAAGCTCTGACAGAAAATGGATGTTAACCAAGAATCTTATATATCCAGCAAAATTAAGCTTTAGATTTGATGTCAAAGTTTAAAAAAATTATAATTAGAAAGTCTACACTACACCACATCCTCCTTAAAATATTCCCTGAGGAGGAAATAAAAAAACAACAATGAAAATCAGCAAAGGGAGGTATTACACTAAAGGAAAAACCAATGAAAGGAGAAACTAAGCCAAGTTAAAATACCAAAAATTAACAGAAATGACTGGGAATACAAGTCATGTCTCAATAATAACCCTGAATGCTAATGGCCTAAACTCATCAATCAAAAGACATATAATGGCAGATTAGATTTAAAAAAAAAAAAGACCCAACAATATGATGCCTTCAAGAGACTCATCTCATAGAAAAAGACATCCACAGACTGAAGATGAAAGGTTGGGAAAAAACATACCACTCACATGGACTGCAGAAAGAAGCAGGAGTTTCCATCCTCATATCAGATAAAGTAGACTGCAAGGCAAAGTTAATCAAAGGGGATAAAGAAGGATAGTTCATACTGCTTAAGGGAACCATACACCAACAAAACATAATATACAATCACTAACTTAAACTTAACAGACATATATAGAATATTTCATCCATCAATGAGTGAATACACTTTCTTCTCAACAGCGCATGGATCCTTCTCTAAAATAGACCATACATTATGCCACAAGGCAACTCTTAGCAAATACAAAATAGTAGAGATACTACTCTGCATTTTACCAGATCATGATGAAATGGAATTAGAAATCAAAGATAAAATAAAAACTAGAAGCTACTCCAACACCTGCAGATTAAACAATATGCTATTGAATGAACAGTGGATTGCAGAGGGTATCAAATAGGAGATTAAAAATTCTTAGAGGTAGGGGCTGGGGATGTGGCTCAAGCGGTAGAGTGCTCGTCTGGCATGCGTGAGGCCCGGGTTCGATCCTTAGCACCACATACAAACAGAGATGTTGTGTCCGCCAAGAACTAAAATAAATAAATAAATATTTTTAAAAATTCTGTCTGTCTGTCTGTCTCTCTCTTTAAAAAAAAATTCTTAGAGGCAAATGATACACTGATACAACATATCAAAATCTCTGGGACAGTAGGAAGGCAGTACTAAGAGGAAAGTTCATGGGATGGAATTCATTTCTTTAAAGAAGAAAAAGTCAACACATAAATGACCTAACCGTTATATCTGAAAGCCCTATAAAAAGAAGAACAAATCAACACCAAAGCAGTAGAAGACAGGAAATCATTAAAAACAGAGCTAAAATCAATGAAATTGAAACAATTGAAAAAAATGACAAAACAAAGAGTTGGTTGTTTGAAAAAATGAATAAGACTGATAAACCCTTAGCCATGCTAATGAAGAGAAGGAGAGAGAAAACTCAAATTACTAATATCCAGATGAAAAAGGAAATATCAAGATGGATATTACAGAAATACAGAAGATAATTAGAAATTAATTGAAAACTTGTACTCCAATAAAATAGAAAATATAGAAGACATCAACAAATTTGTAGAATCATATGATTTACAAAACTAATTCAGGATGATATGCACAAGTTAAACAGATTAATTTCAAGTAATGAAATAGAATGTGTCAACAAAAGCCTACCAACCAAGAAAAGTGTAGGGCTAGATGAATTCACAGAGTTCTACAAGACTTTCAGAAAAAAATTATAGCAATACTCCTCAAATTATTCTATGACATAGAAAAAGAGGGAATACTTCCAAACTCATTCTATGAGGCCAATATCTGATTCTAAAACAGACAAAGACACATCAAAGAAAGAAAACTTCAGACCATTAACTCTAATGTAAACATAGATGCAAAAATTCTCAACAGCATTCTGGCAAACTGAACACAAAAACATATCAAAAAGATAGTGCACCATGATCAAGTGGGGTTCATCCCAGGGATGCAAGGTTGGTTCAACATACAGAAATCATTAAATGTAACTCATCACATCCATAGACTCAAAGATAAGAATCATATGATCATCTCAATAAATGCAGAAAAAGCATTTGGACAAAATACAGCACCCCATTCATGTTTAAAACACTATCAAATCTATGGATCATAGGAGCATACCTCAACATCATAAAGGCTATCTATGCTAAGCCCAAGGCCAACATCATTCTAAATGGAGAAAAATTGAAAGCATTCCCTCTAAAAACTGCAACAAGAGAGGGATGCCGTCTTCCACCACATCTATTTCACATAGTCCTTGAAAATCTAGCCAGAGCAATTAGACAGACAAAAGAAATTAAAGGGATATGGATATAAAAAGACCTCAAACTATCACTATTTGCCAATGACATGATTCTATACCTAGAGGATCCAAAAAATTCCACCAGAAAACTTCTAGCACTAATAAATGAATTCAGCAAAGTAGCAGAATATAAAATCAACACCAGTAAATCAAAGGCATTTCTGTGCATCAGTGACAAATTCTCTGAAAGAAAAATGAGGAAAAATACCCTATTTACAATAGCCTCAAATAGATAGATAGAAAGAAAGAAAGAAAGAAAGAAAGAAAGAAAGAAAGAAAGAAAGACTTCGGAATCAACCTAACAAAAGACCTCTACAATGAAAACTACAGAACACTAAAGAAAGAAATTAAAGAAGACCATAGAAGATGGAAAGAGCTCCTTTGCTCTTGAATAGGCAGAGTTAATATTGACAAAATGACCATATTACCAAAAGCAATATACAGATTTAATGCAATGCCAATCAAAATCCCAATGACATTCCTCATAGAAATAGAAAAAGCAGTCATGAAATTCATCTGGAAAAATAAGAGACCCAGAATAGCTAATGCAATCCTTAGCAGGAAGAGTGAAGCTAGGGGGCATCACTATATCAGACCTTACAGAGCAATAGTAACAAAAACGGCATGGTATTGGCACCAAAACAGACCTGTAGACCAATGGTACAGAATAGAGTACACAGAGACTAACCCACATAAAAACAGTTATCTCATACTAGACAAACGTGCCGAAAACATACATTGGAGAAAAGACAGCCTGTTCAACAAATTGTGCTGGGAAAACTGGAAATCCATATGCAGTAAAATGAAATTAAGCCCCTATCTCTCAGCATGCACAAAATTCTACTCAAAATGGATCAAGAACCTAGGAATTAGACCAGACACACTGCGTCTAATAAAAGAAAAATAGACCCAAATCTTCATCATGTTGGATTAGGCACCAATTTCCTTAATAAGACTCCTATAGTGTAAGAATTAAAACCAAGAATCAATAAATGGGATAGATTCAAATTAAAAACCTTCTTCTCAACAAAAGAAACAGTGAGGTGAAGAGAGAGACTACAGAATGGGAGCAAATTTTTACCACACACACATCAGATAGAACACTAATCTCTAGGATATATAAGAACTCAAAAAAGTGAATACCAAAAAACAAACAAACAAAAAAACAAACCCCAATCAATGAATGGACCAAGGAACTGAACAGACACTTCTCAGAAGATGATATACAATCAACCAACAAATATATGAAAAAATGTTCAACATCTCTAGCAATTAGAGAAATGCAAATCAAAACTACTCTAAGACTTCATCTCTCTCCAGTCAGAATGACAGCTATTAAGAATACAAATAACAATAAGAGTTGGCGAAGATATGGCGGGAAAAAGCATACGCATACATTGCTAGTGGGACTGCAAATTGGTGCAAGGAGTCTGGAAAGTCATATGGCGATTCCTTGGAAAGCTTGGAATGGAACCATCATTTGGCCCAGCTATTTCACTCCTTGGTTTATACCCAAAGGGCTTAAAAACAACATACTACAGGGACACAGCCATATCAATATTTTTTGTTTGTTTGTTTGTTTGTTTGTTTTGATTTGATTTTGGTTTTTTTGGGGGGGTATTTTTCCTTTTTTTTTAGTTGTTGATAGAACTTTATTTTTTCTACGTGGTGCTGAGAATCAAACCCAGTGCCTCACACATGCCAGGCAAGTGCACTACTACTGAGCCCCAGCCCCAGCCCCAGCCCCACACCCATGTTTATAGCAGCACAATTCACAATAGCTAAATTGTGGAGCCAAATTAGATGTCCTTAAATGGAAGAATGGATGAAGAAACTGTGGCATATATACACAATGGAATATTACTCAGCAATGAAAGAGAATAAAATCATGGCATTTGCAGGTAAATGGATGGAGCTGAATAATATCATGCTAAGCAAAGTAAGCCAATCCCCCAAAGCCAAAGGCCAAATGTTTTCTCTGATAAGTGGATGCTGATACATAATGGAGGGGTGGGACCATGGGAGGAATGAAGGAAGTTTGGATGGGGCAAAGGGGAGGGAGGGAAAGGGAGGGGGCATGGGGGTAGAACACCAGTGGTGTGATTTTATACTTTGTGTAGAGTCAGAGAGGTGAAAATTTGTGCTCCATTTGTGTACTATGAAGCGAATGCATTCTGCTGTCATGTATAACAAATTTGAAAAAAATAAGTAAATAAATAAATTTAGAAAAAAAAGAATTATGACAGTTGAGGTCTAGCTCAATGGTAGAATGTTTGCACAGCATGCACATCGCCCTGGGTTCAATCAGGAACCTCTCTCTCTCTGGAGGTCTTGTGGGCTGTGCTTTGGGGCCTGGTCATCTGCACCTGTTGCAGAGAGTTGTTTTGTACAGGGAAGGTCAGGACCACTCTTTGCAAGCTACTGACTGGCCACATAGCTGCACTGAGCTGGGTTAGTGACTGCAGGGGAGGGGGGGGGGGAGTTGGTGGACTGTACTTACTTTGATATTGCATCTAGGCCCAACCGGTGTCCAGAGCTGGGAGTTTCCCCAAATAAAGATGGTGACAAATGTGTCCAAAGATGGAGGCGGCTATTTTCAGAGATGGGGTGTCGGGTCAGGCTGGTTGGTGGTATTGGGTAATGTGTTCACAGATGCAGCTCTGTGGCATGCAGTGTTGTGGCTGGTAGCAGTCTCCAGATCCTGCCCAGTGTCTCTAAGAGCAGGTGAATATGGCAGTGATTGTAGTGTCCCAAGATGGAGGTGAACTGGAGAGCCTCACACTGGTAGACAGGGATCCGGGATCCACACGGGAGCGGTGGCCAGTGATCCTGCACAGGAGTGGAGACTGGGGGTCTGTGCAGACGGTGATGCCCGGGGACTTGTGGGGAGATGTTGGCCTGGATTCCTACTCGGGAGCAGCTGTCGGGGGTCCTCTAGTAATTCACAGAGAAACAGTATTCATACTGCTTGAATCCCAGGTCACGGAGCAACAGGGAGTGCAGCCTCCCTCTAGCCCACCATCTTGGATCTCCTCAACTGTAACATTTCTATGTCTGTTTCCTTATTTGTAAATAAGGACAACAAACCTGTTTCACTGCAGCCGTTGAAAGGATCGAGCTTAAGTGAAGTAATGTGCAGAGTCCAACACAGATGGCAACCCTCCACAGGCATATTACCTTGTTCTTATGGTTGTGACTTTTTCAGTTGATGAGTCCTCCACCCACATAGAGAATCCTCTCCTCCTCTGAGGTACATGACTCATGACAGCTGCCAGAGCCTATGGAGAACACATCCAAGGAACTGTAGTAAATATGCTAAGATACATTGGTCGTTTATTCACAAATGAACCTAAGAAAGTTATAAAAGGAAAAGAATGTCCAAGATTCCCTCTGCTTGAGCGCCCCCATGTGGTCCAACTAGAAACGTAGGAGTGCAGCTTTGGGAAGAGGCTGTGGATCCAGGAAGAGACTGGGAGGCATCTGCTGAAAGCTGGGAGGCTCCCTGACATGAGAAGACAAACAAGGGAGAAAGACTAGAAAAACAAGTGTGGGGGCAGCAAATTGGTTGAAGAGGAGTTGAGACTGCCTTCAAATATAATGTCACCTTAGCAGGCATCCAGTGACAGAATCCCATAGGAAATAATGTACAAAATAAGTGGGCATGCACTGGAGCCAAGGAATACCGCTGGAAGTCCTGAGTCACTCCTTCCTCCTTCCCTCCCTCTCTGGTCCTGTCTCCCTCTACTTTTTTTTCTTTCACTTCTGTATGTTCCTTTCTCCCTCATTTATCAATCCATCCATCCATCCACCCATCCATCTTGCATTCACTCACCACCTGCACTGGGGAGAAAGGACAAATTAAACTGCGTCTAGTCCACTTGATCTGAAGAAGCTCAAAGGCTGGGACATGGGAGAGAATGGGTGACAAGCCAACAGGTGTTCATAACATATCCATGCCTGCAACTAACAATCATCAGGAACATGTTTGTAGCTGAACAAATTTGGATTTGTTGCTGGTGGTATTGAGGGAGAATGCACCCCCAAGGGGGAACTATGGAGCAAGTCAGCAACAAAGCTTTAGAGCTGTTGGGGGCTTCTGTGTCTGACATTATGCCATCTATGACATCTAGTAGGCCAGAGAAGTGTTTGGGACCACTTTCCCCCTTTGTTTTGTGTCTGCTGTGGGAATTATAGCCAGCAGAGGGGCCAAAAGCGGTAGGCAGTTTCTCTTGGCAATTCTCACAAGCATCTATGCTTGCCTCATTTGGAGGGTTTCTGGGAGTTTTCCCCAGGAAAACGTGCAAAGGCAGTGGATTAACTATTTCAAAGACTGCCAGTTTTGCAGAATCCCCAGGCTCAGAGGCAGAAGAGGGTCACCCTGATGTCCATACAAGTGGTAACCCACTGGGGTCCAGAATATCTTAGGAGTCTGAGCATGACTTCCCACAGCTGGACTGAGTGACTATTTTGTGTCCTGAGGTGGGCAAATTCTTTGATATCAGCCAGATGTTTCTCACAAAGCAGCTGCAGTGACTGTGGATAGAACAAATGCTTCTTCCCATTCCTGAGGGTCTACGCTTTGCTGCCAAGACTGTATTGAACTCAGCAGGAGCATTTTGTTGATGTGTAGTCCAGGTCCATTGTACAAGACTGAAGCTCAGGGAGAACAACATTTACACGGGGAAGGAGGAGTGTGTAAAAGGAATCCTACCTTCTGAACCGTTTCAAGAAATGGCTACACATTTCGGCTATTAAGAAAAGAAAGGAGCTATAAATCCAGTAATCAGATATCTTTAGAGTGATAGTGATAGTTTGGCAAAAAGGTACAAAAAGTGGTTTTTTTTTTCCTTCTGGGTCAGAAATAGGATAAACTGAAAGAAAGGAGAATGTATGAGTATTGTGAGGGTGACCAAATTGAATGGGTAACACTGAGAGCAGAGTAAATGGACAGAAAAAGAGTGGAGAAAAATGAGAAATTAACCTAGTTTGGGGCCGATGCTGCCACTTCTGAAGTAGATTGCTTATTCTGCACTCTTTGGCATACAGAATCTCCATTTCTGACATGAGCTGCTTCTGGAGAATCCTTCAGATGGTCAGTTTGAGGTTTCCCCATGGAGTAGACGTCTAGTCCTCAGGGCACAATGATACATGTCTTTTTTTCCCTTTTTAAAAATTTTTTATTCTAATTTGTTACATTTGGTAGCAGAATGTTTTATAATTCATATTTCACATATAGAGCACAATTTTCATATCTCTGGTTATACACAAAGTACATTCACACCATTCATGTTTTCATACCTGTATTTAGGCTAATGATGTCCATCTCATTCCACCAACTTTTCTATCCCCATGGCCCCTCCCTTCCCCTCCCACCCCTTTGCCCTATCTAGAGTTCATCTAATCCTCCCATGCCCCCCCTCCCTACCTTACTATGAATCAACCTCCTTATATCACAGAAAACATTCAGCATTTGGTTTTTGGGGATTGGCTAGCTCCATTTACCATTAGATTCTCCAACTCCATCCATTTACCTGCAAATGCCAACATTTTATTCTCTTACATTGCTGAGTAATACTCCATTGTGCATATACACCACACTTCTTTATCTATTCATCTATGGAAGAACATCTAGGTTGGTTCCACAGTTTAGCTATTGTGAATTGTGCAGCTATAAACATTGATGTGGCTGTGTCCCTGTAGTATGCTGTTTTTAAGTCCTTTGGGTAGACCAAAAAGTGGGATAGGTGGGTCAAATGATGGTTTCATTCCCAGTTTTCCAAGGAATCTCCATACAGCTTTCCATATTGGCTGCACCAATTTGCAGTCCCACCAGCAATATATGAGTGTGCCTTTTCTTCCACATGCTCACCAACTTATTGTTGTTTGAATTCTTAATAGCTGTCATTCTGACTGGCATGAGATGAAATCTTAGAGTAGTTTTGATTTGCATTTCTCTAATTGCTAGACATTTTGAACATTTTTTCATATAGTTGTTGATTGTACACCCTCTTTTGAGAAGTGTCTGTTCAGGTCCTTGGCCCATTTATTGATTGGGTTATTTGTCTTTTTTGGTTTTTAACTTTTTGAGTTCTTTATATACCCTAGGGATTAGTGCTCTATTGGATGTGTGAGTCATAAAAATTTGCTCCCATGGTGTAGGCTCTCTATGCACCTCACTGATTGTTTCTTTTGCTAAGAAGAAGCTTTTTAGTTTAAATCCAACTCACTTATTGATTCTTTATTTTAATTCTTGTGCTATAGGAGTCTTATTAAGGAAGTTGGGCCTAATCCAACATGAGGAATATTTGGGCCTACTTTTACTTTCATTAGGCACAGGGTCCCTGGTTTAATTCCTAGGTCCTTGATCTACTTTGAGTTGAGTTTTGTACATGGTGAGAGATATGGGCTTAATTTCATTTTGTTGCATATGAGTTTTCAGTTATCCCAGCACCATTTATTGAAGAGACTAACTTTTCTCCAATGTATGTTTTTGGTGCCTTTGTCTAATATGAGATAATTGTAATTATGTGGGTTAGTCTCTGTGTCCGCTATTCTGTACCATTGGTCTGCAGGTCATGTTTCACGCTTCTTGCTAAGGATTGCTGTAGCTATTCTGGGTTTTTTATTTTTCCGGATGAATTTCATGACTGCTTTTTCTATTTCTATGAGGAATATCATTGGAATTTTGATTGGAATTGCATTAAATCTGTATAGCACTTTTGGTGGTATGGTCATTTTGATAATATCAATTCTGCCTATTCAAGAACAAGGGAGCTCTTTCCATCTTCTAAAGTCTTCTTTAATTTTTTCTTTAGTGTTCTATAGTTTCATTGTGGAGGTCTTTCACCTCTTTCATTAGGTTGATTCCCAAGTATTTTATTTTATTAATATTTGAGGCTATTGTAAATAGGGTAGTTTTCCTCATTTCCCTTCCAGAGAATTTGTCATTGATATACAATTCCAGAGGATTTGTCATTGATATATTTTTGTGCTGATTATGTGCAGTACCCCAGGAGGTCTTTTTCTTTGATGTTCAAGGGCAGTTTTTCTCTTGTGCCATTTCCAAAAGACTCAGTGACCATGTTTCTAGACTGTGCAGAAACAGTTTAAGAGGGCTTTGGACACAAAGGCCATAATGTGTGATACATCTGGAAGCATCACATGATGTCTGGTATTCCGATACATTAGCCTGTACTATGTTTGAAATCGGGGCTGGAAGTAATTTCCCAGTGCATGGACAGTGTGATGTTAACTCAGGAGCAAGCACCTTGTGCCACCTGGGGGAATTGAGGGTATCATCCTATCCTCACTAGGGCCAGTGTCAATAGCTTGGTTCTTGGAAGTTTGAGGATTTCTGTGAGCTTTGATACTTAGAGTTGAGAATTCCATTTGCTCTATCTTCCTCAAATCTGTATACAATGAGAGTGAAATTCTCAGGCATGGGGATTAAATTGCTTTTTTAATAATAGTACCAGTGATGTATGTGTCCATGTTTGAGATTCTCCAAATTTGGAGAAGGTAAAATTGTTTAGAATATCTTAAGAGCCATAGTTTTCCAGTAAAGAAAAAGCACTCATCCTAAGAGTGAAAAACAATAACCATATTTATAGGTTGTTGCCAGAAGCAATTGTATAAAATCCATGTGCAGCTGTTCTGAGGGGCCTCCAGGGTTTGGTTTCTGTCTGTCTTACCTTTCTAGTCTGGCTGAGATTGTGTCTTTGGTAGGTAGCATATACATTGGAACTATCCTCATCAGTGTAATTAAATTACTTGATCAACATTGGTTCAATATGTTGTGAAATATATCACGAAGAAATTTTTTGGTCACACTCAGCTTTGGTTATGGCTTCCTCTCTAGGCAAGAGCAAAGCATTTCAAGATTCTCAAGTTTTACACCCATTTTGTAGGGGTTCTGGCCCAATGAGGAAAACACGTTTAGATATGGAGAAAGGTTTTGATAAACACGCTGTCATGAGAATGGCAGCATTGAGACTCCAGGTTTGGCTAATTGCATCACAGCCTATGAATTGAAAAGCCAATATAGAATGAGCTCCCAAGGTATAGAGACAAAGAAGGGATGCCTCATCTATTACAGAAAATCGTCTCCATTTTAGAAACATGAAAAAACATCTGCAAGTGGGGATTTACTCACTTCTTGTTTTGAAGTATCTCTGAAATGAAAAAATTATTTCATGTCAAAATATCCCTCAAGTGGCCACAGCAATTTAAAATTGTCCCTCAGGAGAATGTGTCAGTCTGGGACCAGTACACATGTCCTCATTGTGATGAGTAAACATGAAGGAAACAGGCATTTGGCTTGGAAGAAGGGCAGTGTTGATTAAGATGACCCCCTGAGAACAAGTAACCTGTACAAATAGTACTTCTGTAACTCGGTGTCTGTGGAATTTGGTGAAAGACCAGTTATCACTAATCAGGAAACAGACACAACCAGCAGATTCTGGGCTAGTAAAACTAAACAAAGCCCTGTTCAAGACACAAATAAAAGCTTGAAGAAGTCCTTTGAACATTTTGATATGGTGACTGAACAACATATGTCTAAGACACTGGTCTCAGGATCCTTTTGAGCTCCTTAGTCCCATGGCACAGCTGGAGGACAGACTTTTTGAGGGTAAGTGTCCTCCCTCATTGACTGACCATCTCATAGACAAATGACACCAAAGACTCTACAAGAGCAGACTGATCATAAGAACAACTGTTAGAAGGCCAGAAAATAAATTCACCGAGGAGGAACACAAATCTGATGATTAATCAAATAATTCCCAAGTGTTTTGGATACCTATTAAACTGCTAAGACTAAAAGACCTGACAAGAACAATTTTCAAGGAGGCAAACTTGATCTGGGGGCTCATGGTTTCAGAGGTCTCAGTCCATAGACAGCTGGCTCCATTCCCCAGGGCTCGAGGCAAGGCAGAGCATCATGGCAGAAGAGTGTGGTGGAGGAAAGCAGCTCACATGATGATCAAGAAACAGAGAGACAGAGACTCCTCTCACCAGATACAGAATATATACCCAAAGGCACACCCCCAATGCCTACCTCCTCCAGCCAACCCTCCTGCCTTCAGTTACCACTCAGTTAATCCTGATTAGGGGATTAACTCATTGATTGTGTTAAGGATCTCCTAACCCGATCGTTTTGCCTCTGAAGGTTCATGCATTGTCTCACATATGACAATTTTGGGGAATTCCTAATATCTAAACCATAAAACTAAAGGACTCAATTCCAAAAACAAAATGAAACCAATGAGGAAGGTTTCAACAGAATATCAGAGTGGAATTCAGCTTGAATTTTCTACCAAATTTTCATGTACCATCTATATGAGTAAGATGACACCCTTAAGAGTTTCATTAGCCTCGAATCAGGTGACTTTGGCTCTTGATTGGCGAGACAGAGGGAGTCTCAGATGTACACACTATTACTGACTTGAGTCAAACACAGTGGATTCAGCTGAATCCTGGTCGAAATCCCATTCCTGTGACTACCTTCCAGACAAGCGTCAGCAGATGGATTCCTGTAGTTCTAAACAAAGTTGGTCTATTCCTGGTTGTAACAAAGGGGAATATTCACTGTGGGAAAATGCGAGGCATGTCAGTGAGAGGTCATTTCTCCTTTTTGGCCCTTAAAATTTTAGAGATACCAAAATGCCACAAGAAATCAAGCATGTGCTCAAAGTGGGCGGCGGGGGGGGGGGGGTAGGCAAACTTTTTCTTATGACAGAAGGGTGTACTACAGAACCTGGCTAGCAAGCACACCTGGATGGGCAGTCTGCCTGTTTACAAACCTAATGTAGCACTGCCCTTCACCCTGACTGGAGATTCAGTAGTACAATCTATGGGATTGGCTAATTTTAAAATTAGGGTGGGCAAAGGGAAGGACTATAATTAAAATGGCTACAATTAGATCCAACTAAGTCTGAATACTGTATGTGAAAATGAACCACTGGACATTGTTTTCAGAACAAATAAGGCAGCTATGAGCATTCCCAAATCACTCATTGCATACATATGTGCCATCATATTTCTTGGACAAATGCCTAGGAGAAAATGGTTGAATCGTATGGTGATGTGTGCACAATTTTTAAGGATCTTCTCCAGTCAACCAGGTGTGATGGTGTGCATGTCTAGTCCCACCTACTCAGGAGGCTGGATCCCAGCAGTTCCAAGCCAGCCTGAACAACATAGTGTGTCTCCACCCACCCCCAATCAAAAAAGAAAAATAACCGGAAAACTGTTTTCTAAAGTGGTTGTACCATTTTACATCCCCACCAGCAATCTATGAGAACTTTAACTTCCTCTGCATCCTAGAAGTTCATTGCTGTTTGAATTAGCATTTACTTAATGAGCATCTTGGAGTATGCTTACCTGACATTATTATTTTCTTTGGTCAAGTGTCCCTTTAAATAATTTGCACACTTTCTCATTGGGGTGCTTCTTTTCTTAGTTTGAGCTTTAATAGAGGCTTTTCCAGGATTTTCCCCCAGTCTTTTCATTGTCGTATCAGGGTCTTGCTAAGAGCAACAGATTTTAATTTTGACAAAGCCTCATTTACCACATTTAGAGTTTGATAAGTGTTTTTTTTTTTTTTTTTTTTTTTTTTTTTTTTGTAAATGGCCTTTATCAGCTTGAGAAAGTTCCCTTACATTCTTAAGGTTGTTGAGTTTATTTCTGCATACATAAATATTGAATTTTGTCAGATACTCATGTAGCATTGACTGACACAATCACTTAGTTTTTCTGCTTCACTTTGTGAATTTGGTGGATTCCATTGACTGATTTACACAGTAAGCACACACACAGCCATGACTCAAGGGCAAGACATAGAGGGGATGGGAGAGGGTGGACAATGGGTACCAAAATAGAGTTATGTTGGGGGTGGGGGAGATAAATTCTAATGTTCTTCCACACAGTAGGGTGACTACAGTTCACAATACTATCTTACCTAGTTAATAAAGAAGTAAATTAGATGAGTTTGAAGTTTCCTAAGATAAACAAACGTTAAGTGCCTAAGAGATGGAAATGGTTTTTACTGTATTTTTCATCTTCATACAATGTATACATGAGGCAAAATCCTACACTGTACCCCATAAATTTGGACAATTATTTTGGTTGGATTTTAAAACTCTTGGAAAAAATGAACTTCAAGATCTTAATTGAATTTTGAAGTTTTAATGTAGGATTCCAAGGAGCCAGAGGATGAAAGGGGTCTGACTGAGCTGAATTTGTTCCATCCTGAGGTCCATCAAATTGCATTTCATGGGACTTCTCAATTTATAGCTAGTTGAAGATCCTGCCTGACCTCTTAAAAGGGCTCTCTGAGAATGGAATATTCTCCAAAGAAGGGCCCTATACTTTTCCTTCCTACATTTAATTTTATGGGTGTGGGGACCTTATCATTGTGGTACTTAATGATAGGGCCTTTGGCAGCTGGGCCTCATTTGAAGAGGAAAGACAAGAATTGTGCAAGATTCTTATAATTCCAATTCATCTAATAATACTTCAGTATGCATCTGGAAGGAAAGAATGTCCTTCTTAGCTCTGGGCATGCCCCTTAGATGTAGATACAAAGCACCTATTTCTTAGAGCCATTTCTTAAAGAGCAGGGCATCTCTAAGTCTTTCCCTGTTGGAATAATCGCTACTGTGAAAGAGGGCCTGGAAGGATCACATTTACTGGCCAGCCATGAGGCCACCTGGATTCCATAGTCAACCACATTTAAGCACAAAATAAAGTCTTTAAGCAAAATGCCTCCCATGAGAGTAATTATAAAACCTCCTGAAATCCAAATCATCCAAGACCCAGAATAGACTCTCAGGTACTAGAAACATGTAGATTCTGGCTTCTGCAATGACTTCATGTCAGGCAAAGTGTCTCAGAACTAGAAGGCATCTAAGAATGGACTATTCAAATGACCCACAAGTACCCCTTCCTGGGGCAAACCCGGGCCATTACCTCCCGGTGTTGCTCCCAATATATATCCTTTCTAGCTCTCCCCAATTTTCTCAATCAGAACTTCTAGCTCAACATCAAAAACAGGCACCTGCTTGTACTTTGGTGCCCCTTTCACCCTCCAGGGTCATGGGCCAAATGGAAACTTGGTGGTTCATTGGTGCCCTCATAACACTAAACGCTTTGTGGCCTGAATCAAGATAGGTTCTCAGGATGCTTGAGTCCCTAGGGATCCATCCAAATTCACACAGGGGTTCCTTTCCACCAAGAGGGATTACAGCCTATATAAGGAAGGGCATTCACCTTCTCCGATCAACCCCATTGAGCCCATTATTCTACTTGATTTCATTGTGGTCATAGCCCCCATTAAACTGGCTACTCCAATAAGTGGTCAGTGGATGCCCTGATCCAAAGAATGACAAGTTAACTCAAACTAAAAATGATCATGGTAAACACTGGACAAGCCAAATGGACACCAGTGGAATTTCCCATATTGGCAAAAGATGTCATATGGACACATTTGGCTCCAAGTCGCAAGTGCCCAACAATGACCCCCAACTCCAGAGCCACCCCCTATATTCCATTCCTCTGTGCTCTTTGGGTACATGCAAAATCCACCTGGACCAATTGCAAATAATGAAATGGAACCCACTGTCCATAGATGGAACAGTTTAATATGTAACATTACTTTCCCACTTTTCTGGAAATCAGATACTACTAACCCCTAAAGCTTTCCCCAGTCATGGTAGAATTTCAGGCTCTTCCTGATAGGAAAAAGAGGTATTGGCATACAGACCAGTACCTATCACCATGCAGATCTTGCAGGAAGGCAAAGAAGATCCCAAGGTGGCCCCTGATGCCAATATTTTATTTTTTTTTTTAATATTTTTTAGTTGTAGTTGGACACAATATCTATTTATTTTTATGTGGTGCTGAGGATCAAACCCAGTGCCTCACACATGTGAGGCAGGCTCTCTACCAATGAGCTACAGCCCCAGCCCCAGATGCCAATATTTTAAAATCTCATACCTGAGCCTACCTTGTAATCACCATGCAAAGCTGAAATCTGGGTAGCCTGTCCAGATCCTGGAACATTGCTATGAACAGACAGGTTCCAATGTCCAGAACACACCCTAAAACCTTGAAAATGTTTCTGTGGAACTTTTCTATCATGACTGACCTGTTGATGCCTGATAGTGGCTGTTGTCTTGGATCTGGGACAGATTCCTCATCATGATGCTAGGCCCCCTGAGCCATACTGCACCCACGGTATCATCCCTACCTGTAGTGTTCAGTTATTCCCCTACAACACCATGGACCATTACTTTAAGCTGAATAGCCATCAAGATGAATGAGAAATCATGTGTCCCCGGCTTGTAGTATACCCTTGAATCATCATTAGCACAGTTATGATGACAGACTTTCTGAACTTGACCAGTGTCCTCCATGTCCTGGATCTGTCTCAAAGTCAACCTGGCCTTGGGAGGCCATCATCACAACCCAAATGATGACTACCTCCCATCCAACCCCCATATCCTGAAGGCTGGCCACAGCCCAGACAACATCCATGTTCTAGGCTTTTATCCTTTTCCTCATTTGTGCCCCACTCTGTGTACCATAAACCCCACTTTTTTGATGATCCTCACCTGAAATTCCCACACCCAACCTAGGAGGACAAATTCCATTCCCACGGGGGCTAAAACATGCTGTCTAGTGCTCCCTGAGGCAAGATTCCTGCTGAAGGCTCCTCTCTCTGCTGATAGGTCTGTACAGGGCTGCAACTATATTTTGACAGCTGGGCCTAACAAGCGCCAGGCCTGCATTCTGCACCAAGGAACACACTACCGCTTAATGGCCACATGATAGCTGAACTGAAGCTCATGAGGCATACCTGAAAAATTATCCACACCAAACCCTATTGGTTTAAGCCCTCCAGTTTTGCCCCATGCAATTCAGGGCCAGATTGGTGTGACATTGACATCATCAGGTCTGGCACCAGGCACATGAGCTCAGATCGGGCACCTATTCAAAAGCATGCACCTGTGTTAGGCTTCCTGTGCCCACATAATATAACCAGCTACCTCCTCTGTGTCAGATATTAAAGGAACTTGATCGTTTAGAAGACCTGATGGGAAATACCTCACACGAGACCTTCTCTCTCCTAGGTAATTGCCACCTGATGTCACACCTTCCTAAACTCACTGTTAGCTACCTCACCTTCACTCACCCCCTCAGCTGCCTCTGTGCCACACTCCAAGAGGCAACGGAAATGAGGACTTCCCTCAGCACTGGTCAAAAATCTTACAGGGTGTTCCTCTCACTCACTTATTTCCAAGAGCTACCCCCAACTCTCCCTCCTACAGGGACTCTCCTCACTTTGAATATGCCTGAGTGAGTAACAAAACTTGGAATTACTTGAGATAATTGGCAGTAGTGAGTTTCGGCATAGATCCATACCTTTAAATGGGAAGGAGCGTGGAAAGTGACAGCTGGCCAGGTCAGATGCACCATGGCTAATCAGAGACTGAACCAAATGTGATGTATTCTTCCGCTGGGATACCACTCAACAATGAGAAAAAAATACCACAAATTCCCATGTGAAGATGGATGAGTCTCAAAAACATCATGTTGAGGAAAAGAGTCCAGAAAAAAAGGAGCACATCCATCTGGTGGCTCAATTGAGGTAAAGTTGCAGAACAGGCAAAATGAATCTGTGGTGATAGAGATAAAACTGTGGCTAGTTCTGGAGGAGAGGTGGATATTGATCAGAAAGGAACACCAGGGAACATGCTGGGGTGATTGAGGTCATGGCTATCCTGATCTGTGTAAAATCTGCACAGGTGGATGTATTTCATAAGATCAGCTATCCCCACTCTTACCATCTAGATTTGTGCATTTTATTGTATGTAATTTATAATGTAAGTGCCAAAGAAAGTATACCCACTGCAAACAAAATGTTATAGATTATATATTGTTTGACACCCTGTTAATTCTCATGCTTATGCTTATGATAAAGATATACTGATTAGAACAGCATTGTATTTGCTCAAGACAAGATTAGTACATCAACAAAAAAGATCACAAAGCCCAAAGACAGGCTCAGGCATTTATATAATTTGGTAAGGTTAAAACTTGCCTGCAACGGGAGTCACACTTGAAATGATGAATATTCCATAGGAAGTGCATGCTCCAACCCCCCAATTCAAAGCATTGCTCCAAAGGTGGTCACTCTTGACAGGCTAAAGAGTATCCATTTAGACCTAGTTCTATGCATTTACGTGAAGGAATTTTTCCTACATAAATGTGTAATTCATTTTGTGTTTAGCTTTTAGAAGTCATATCAAATTCTAGAAATTGCTCCACCACATTCTGAAACACAAAAGAGATTTTTTAAAAAAAATATTTCTTTCTTAGTTGTAGGTGAACACAATAACATTTATCTTATTTTTATGTGGTGCTTCGGATCTAATCCAGTGCCTCACGCATGCTAGGTGAGTGCTCTACGGCTGACAACCCCAGCCCAAGACTAGATTCTTTTAATATCAGTAAATATAATGAGGCCCCAATATTTTAACATATGGTGGTATTCAGTCACAGTGCTCTTCCTTGTGAATATTTGTATCATTTTCACTATGGTTTGTTGTCATAAAAGACATGTCA
Organism: Marmota monax; assembly: GCF_021218885.2. Lineage (NCBI taxonomy): Eukaryota > Metazoa > Chordata > Mammalia > Rodentia > Sciuridae > Marmota > Marmota monax. Next base: position 161,627 of record NW_026695061.1, read on the forward strand.
ATGAGAATTCGCATGCACATCTTCTTGTGCATGGGATGGGGTGGGTCTCTAGGAGTCAGGTTGCCAGAGTGAGCAAATAAAAGTAGAGGCTGTCTAGTTAAATTTGAATTTCACATAAAGCCTGAGTAATTATTTGAAATTTAGTAATGGCTTTGCTGTCAGAATGTGTCAAATATTGCATAGGAACATTTACACAAAGAAAATTCTTATCATTGAACCCAAATCCAAGTTTTCCTGGCTGTCCTGTATTATTTCTGGAAACCATACTCAGGGTGAACGTCCACAAATGAATGGTTTTTGTCAAGGGGTTCTGGCCCAGGTCTGGAATGTCCTCCACAGGCTCATGTGTTGAAGGCTTGTTCTCCAGTGCAGCAATGTTCACAGGTGGGGCTCTGGGGGAACGAGTCCTCATGAGGGCTTTCACCTCATCAGGGTATTAATCTATTGGAGGTGTGACCCAGAGTGCCTACCTGGTCAGTGGCTTTTCTCTCTGCTCTGCTTTGGAGTAGCCAAGTGGGGAGCAGCTTTGCTTCACCACGCCTGCCCTACCATGGTGTTCTGCTTCATTACAGGACCAGAATCAGTGGGGCCAAGTGACCATGGACTGTCGCCTCTGAAGCCATGAGCCAACATAAGTCTTCCTTCTTGAAGGTCTTTCCTCTGGTGTTTTATCACAGAGACAGAAAACAAACAAAAGGGAATTTCAAATTTTAGTAAATGTGGCTTACCTGTTTCCAGTCTCTTAACATGTTTAATATTAATCTATTGAAATAATTTTGGCCGACATGTGGGGTACAAACTCTGTCTCTTTGTTGTTTAATTGACTTGTCCTGAATTGTTAGTGGGGATGAACAGTTGAAGAAGGGTTTACTTGCTGTTTGAATTTCTGACTGCGGGGAGTGTGTTCATGATTTGCCCTTTACCTAATTTCTTTGCTCTTCCAGCTCAGGCCAGCATGGGCAGTCGAGTGGGTTGGTAGAGGACTATGTCTCCTAGGCACAGAGAGGCAGTGAGCAGGAATGCAAGGGTGACTGCATGGCACCCTCTGAATTTGCCTAGTGTCAGATTGAGCTCAGACATGGTTATGGTCTGGTGATTCCTCTTCTGATACAGGAAACGTTTGGGCCTGAGATTTCCCCCCCGCTTGCCCTGGAGAGCCGGTCACTGGTCTGGCTGTGCACAGAGTTTTGGCTTGGGCAGCTTTTTGGAAAGGTTATGTCTGGAGGATAGCAAAGGAGGACTGAGAGTGAGTTCCATCATAGAGGTGGGGAGTGTTTCAGGGAATAGAGTTCTCCTCCAACTCACTGACTAAACCCTCCACATGGCCAATGGCCTGAGTGTAGTGGGTGACACAGAGAGTGACCCATGGTACTTGCAGTACCTCAGTGAGAGTGTGCAGTGATAGATTCACCAAGGGCTTAAAAGAAAGTTGCCCTGTCCCTCCTCTTGCAAAGGTTTCTAACGCCTCTCTCTTTGTCCATGCTTTCTGTGTTTTCCTAGGCTTCTTTACCCTTAGAAAGCTGTTATGGGAGAAAAGTCATGTGAATAATTTGACAGAAGATGAAGAGCCTTTGGATGGAATTTTAAATGTACGTCCCAATTGATAAAGAAACCCCTGGAAGGTTTGGTTTAAAGGACAATATAATATGTCTAGGTTGATAATTGGTATGTGTGCCAGGGTCCCACCAGGAGGCAGCAACTATGCTGGTTATCTGGATGGAGAACACTGGATGCAAAGAACGACTATGCAACAAGAGGCAGACACTGCTACATGGAGTATAAGAGTATTTTTAAGGGTCCAGAAATAGCGGGTACAAAAAAAGACTTCCTTCTTGCAGGTTGAGAAAAAGCAGCCAAGAGAGGAGTACAGATGCCCACACTTCCTTCCCAGCTGTGAATCAGACCGGTTGAAGAAAGCATGGCTGGCATATGAAAGAACAGGCAGCCAGCCAGTGGGTGCCAGGGGCTGTGGACTTGAGCTCCTCTGGAGAAGAGATCACCACTGTGTTGATGGCAGCCGTGGTTGGGAGAGAGCACAGACGGAGGGGTGCTGGAGCTTGTCTGTTTTGGCCTCTGACCTCCTACAGTGAGTCACCTCAATTGGGAGACAGCAGTTAGACAGGAAGTACTTTCCTGCTGGGATCTGTCAGGTCCTCCAGTGCTCTGGACAAAGTCTGATGCTCAGTTAGCTGGCATGGGAGAAAGGTTAACAGAGATCAGCTTGAGCATGCACTAAAAGGCAGGGCAAAGAAGGATTGATTTGGGTTTGACAGACAATGAGTTGATAACTGGCAAGGGTGGCACCAGAAACCAACAGCATACAGTAATTAGCCCCAATAGGGTCCTTTCCACTAAAAGCAGAAATTCTCAGAAAGCAAGTTTCAAATGACGGCGCATGTGGTACCATAGTCCCAGTCAATGGAATAAGAAAGAGGAAAGTGAGGACTTCCATTGTAATATGCAATGTGATTGTCTACCAAGAATGTGCAAAAGAATCCACTGAAACAGCATTATTAATTATGGAGACTTGTTATTAAAGATGGCCATATACCAGATAAAATATGCAAAAACCACTAGGCTTCCTATACAGCAGAAATAATTAGACAATACAATGGGAAACTCTCTAATTCATAGCAACAATGAAATTAAAAGTTCTGCTGACAAATGAAAGAAAGATATAGAAGGCAAATTACAAAAGAGAAACTAAAGAATTCCGATAACCAACCTGAATCAATGAAAGAAGATGTGGCGTTTTGGATGAGAAGCCTCCTTACTTTAACAATGTTACTTCTGCTCATAGTCAATGGTACATCCTAAACAATTCTAGTTAATATTCAAGGAAGGATTTTCTTTAACTTGAAATAGTGATCCTGACCTGACCTTCATATAGAGAAAATATCTGAAGAATTTCACAACGTGTGTACGTGCACGCGCATACACGCACGTGCGCATGAGTGAGCAGGGTTGTGTGGGTGCTGAGCATCGGGACCAGGGGCTCCTTGCTACTGAGCGATATCCCCAGTCCTTTTTTATATTTTATTGAGACAGGGCCTCACTAACTCCTTCAGGCTGCTTCTTGAACTTGCCAGTGTCCTGTCTCAGCCTCCAGAGTCACTGGGATTACTGGAGTGAGCCACCACAGTGTTTGAAGAACCTTTGAAAGGGAAGAATAATGAGGGGGGACTTAAAGTAAGAACAATTCTGAATCTCTATGTTGAAATGAACAGCAATGGAATTTTGAGCAATGAAAGAAAATCTGAAAACCCTGAAGCAGTAGCATGGAAATTGAGTAAATGTTGTAGTGAGGTATAAAAAGTGCTGCCGTAAAAGAGACAGACTGTTCAGGGATGTGGAAGGAGGTTCCACCAGATACTGCCTAGAAAGGGTCAGGTGAAAAACAGGAGTGCTAAATCGTGCTGCACGACAGGACAATAAATGGATGCACTTGCCGGGCTGGAGACATCTTCTTGTTACTGATGGGATTCCTAGGGGCTGACCTCAGAGCCAGGGGTTTCCTGGGTGACCCTCAGATGAAAGGCAAAGTGGAAGAAAGCAGTTTGTTGAGGAAGAATGAGGCCCAGTAAGATGGGAGTAAGAGGAACAAGTAACAAGTAAGAAGGCATCTTGAAGAATGGTGATTGACTGGGAAAGTGAGATTATAATTAACAACGACTGTCTGCCCCGACTAGGAGAGAAATAGTACACAAAAGAACTGCCAATCCCCCCCGCCCCCCCCCACCCGAGTCACCGCTCACCAAGAACAAGAACTATGCCCGCCTGCAGTTCTCCGCCAAGGTCGCTTGTTGCCCAGGTCCTTGCTCTACACCTGGGTGACGGTGGTGACCCCAGTGTACAGGCCGTGAGGACAAGACACGGGGTAGGCTCGAATAATGAAAGGCACGCAAAGGAAGGATGTTAAGTGCTTCCTAGGGGCCAGGCGCCCAACAACGCCTGGGACTTCAGGTGGGGTACCTGGAGCTGAAGCGGCAGGGGCCACTGCTAGAGAAAAGGCTACTGTGGGGACCAGAGGCGACTCCAAAGGAGCCTTCTCCACAAGGGGAAGAGGGAGGCGATGATCCTCCAGAAGGATCCGACTCTTCCCAGTAACCGTGACCAGTTCCTGGGGGTTTCCCCTGGGCCTGGCCCTGAGGCTTGTGGCCCCCCGCAAGCCTCCCAGCAGCCAGCCCAGCTCTGGCAGCAGCGCCCCCGCATCCCTCTGGCCCCAGCCTGCAGTACCGTCCCCTATCGGCAGGGGCACTGCGGGGCGGCGGCCGCGCGTTCCCACAGCTCCGGGAAGACCCGGGCAGAGGAGGCTTAGCCCCCTCCCCTCCCCGCCGCCTGGTCCTCGGGGTCTGAGGGCGGCGGCCTCCGTCCGACTCCAGACCCTGGGGCTCCGGGTCTTCTCGGCGGCGGCCGCAGCATCTGCGGCGACGTCACAGCCCTCGCGGCCTCACACACAGCGCTCCGGCCGGCCGCCGAATGCCCGTGGACGCGCATCTCTTCCCAGAGTTCCTGCTTCCTGGGCCAGCCAAAGCCGCAGGTGAGAACGTCCGCGGTAGAGGTGACACCCAGGGCCTGCGGGTCTCAGAGGCCCCCTGGCCTCCTCCTCCTCCTCTCCTCCTTGCCCAAGAGATCCCCACGGGGGCGCCTGCCGCGGGGCCGCTAAGTGCTCTGCTCCCCGCAGCCCCGAGAGCACTTCTTCGGAGGCACATAGCCCCCGCCCAGGTGCTTCTGCAAGTTGCTTTTGTGGACCCCAGCAACCCCTAGGGCCCCCAGCGCCGAGTACCCCGCGGGCCCCAACATCCCTGATGCGCATGCCCAGAGACCCCGGGAGCTAGAAAGTAGCTGAGCTGCTGGTGCAGTACCTGCTGGTTAAGAACGCGAAGACGGTGCTGATCAAAAGGGCAGACATGCTGAAGTATGTCATCCAGAGGTACAGGAGCTTCTTCCCCGAGATTGTCGATTTTCAAGAGAGCCTCTGACCTCCCCGAGTTAGTCTTTGGGTCCTAGGTGAAGGAACTTGATGCGACAGAGCACTCCTATGTCCTGATCAGAAAAACCGATGTGGCCCTGCTTTGGGGCCTGACAGGCGACCAGGGCCCGCCACAGACTGGGCTTCCGATGATTACCCTGGACTCGATCTTCATGCAGGCCAGAAACAGTGTCCCTGAGGAGGTGTTCTGGGAGGTGTTGAGGGTGTTGCAGGTATATCCGCCTAAAAAGCATTTCATCTGTGGGGAGCCGTCGCCAAAGCTCGTCACCAAAGCGTGTGTGCAACACGAGTACGTGGTGCGCCAGTAGGTGTGCAACAGCAGGCCCCTGTGCTCGGTGTGCTTGTGGGGCTCTCAAAGGAAGCAAGACAGATGGAAATCCCGGAGTTTGTGGCCAAGGTGAATGACACCTACCCCAGATCCTTCCCGTGGCAGTAAATGAGGCATTGAAAGAAGAGGAGGAGATACCTGGTGCCTGAGACACAGCTGCTGTTGGTGATGTGACAAGTGCCAGTGTTAGCGCCAGTTCCAGATCCAGGGCCTATGCCATGGCTGAAGCAAGCAAGCATCAGCACCAGTACCCATGCAAGCAAATGCCAGTGCCAGGGCTAGAGCCATGGTGGGAGAAATGATCAGTACCGGGGACAGTGCCAGGAAAGGTCCCCATCTCGGGCTAGCATCAGGGGCTTCTGCTGCCAGCAGGGGAGGCTGAGGCCGAGTCTTCACTTTGTTTTCTTGTGGGTAGAAAAAGAGGCCCTGGAGCAGAGAAAGAGCCAGGCTCTGACCTGTGAAGAGTCCAGGGGTAGAGTGGGCTTAGGGAGAACAAACTGCCCATGACAGTCGTGTTCCAGTGCTATTTGTGGTTCTTGGTGACTGAGCTTTCAGTTTGCACATTTCAAAGTTCTGCTTGCTTTAGCCCCCCACCCCCCTGCCCCCTTTTCTAGAGACAAATATCGGATAGACACGGATTGGTTTCAGGTTAAATGATACAGGCTGGGGATGTAGCTCCATGGTGAAGCACTTTGCTGGCATGTGCCAGGCCCTGGGTACCTTCCCCACCCCCACCCCCACCCCACCCCCACTGCAAAAGCTAAAACACCAAGAAAGGACGGCATCATTAGACCTCAGTTGAAATGAAAGTCAGACATAACCAATCTTTCAAAATCCTTGGTTTTCTGGACATTCCATCGAGCATTTAAGTTGAGCATCTGGGTTCCAATGTTTTCCTCTTCTTCGTTTCCGTTTTAGGAGAGATGTGCTGTTGTGTGAAAGACAGTGGGAGACTATAATCATTGTATGTCTGGAACATATTAGAGGATTGGAATAAGTCATAGTTTGAAAGTTGGAAGGACTTGACAGTGCAATGATTCCCCGTCCAAATATAAAGATAAAATAAAGAGCTGGTCAGCGTCTGACGTCCCCAAAACAATGGATATTTACTTGTATCTGCACAGTTTTCTGGAATGTAGGGGGAAATAAAAATTTCATGAATGAGACACCTTGCTCATGGACTCCTTTATTCAACGTACACTTACTGACCGCCTATGATAGGTGAGGCACTTTGCTGGGCACCCGAGATACAAGAATTCACCGGTCTCGTCCTGTGGCCCCCATCTGAGAGTCTAGATGGGGCTGTCATGGAAGTGAAGCAGCCAGATGTGGCAGTTTGGTGTGTTAAATGCTGGGATGAGGTGGCGAGGGAGCCTAGAGGAGAGACATTTAACTCCGGGAGGTGGGCACTGGGAGCCAGGAGGCTTCCTTGTCATGAGGTGCCTGCCGTGTGAGATCTGAAACACTTAAAGAGTAGTAAGTACAAAGTCCCTGAGGCCGGGTAAGGCAGGCACCGGGAGGATTCCATGTTCTTCAGTGGGAGTGGAAGGTTAGAACTTGTGGAAACCTGAGAGACATGCTCTGGGGAGTGAGGACATGTGCGGGAGCCGGGAGCCTCAGTTGGTGGACATTAGGGCCGAGGAAAGAACTCGGAGTGGAAAAAGACTTGTTGGAAAGCAGCTGCTTTTGGCTCTGAGATGAGCCGCCGGGAGAAGACTCCAGCTGCAGCAGGTCTGAAAGCTGTCCTGGACTCCGGTCCCTGTGTAGGTTGGACACTGCACATACCAAGTGCTTTTGATTTCTCATCTCTAGGGAGTGACAGGTGAGGGGTGAGGGTCCACTTATGAGAGCTGTTTCCCAGAAACTGCTGAACTTAGACATTCTCCCCTCTATTTAGGAAGAGCATAATGAAGGTGCTGGCATGATTACAGCTATGTTTCTAAAACACCAAAGGCCTGGGTGTGTGGTTGCAATAAGCGATCCCATTGATGTCCCAAGAAAACTGTTGGGAGGGGCAAGGGAAGATTCTGCACTAGCCTAGGCAGGAAGAGCCCTGAGGGCCAGACCCAGGAACTTAAACCCCATTTGGTTAGCCCTGGATGCCACAGAGGGCTTTTGAGCGGGGGGGTGGGGGTGGGGGGGGGATGTGATGAAAGCACGAGCCTGCCAAGCTCACAGTGGCCAGCATAGCATGGTGTGTCAAGGATGGGTGTTTTCCATGCCTTAGAACGGCCCCTGGTGGTACAGCGATCCTACTCTTTGGCCTTGTGTTATCTTTGTTCCTTGAGGTGGATGTGCACATTCTACAAACCCCCTTGTAGGCCTTGGGAAGCCGTTTGCCTGATTGATACGCAGGGCTTAGGATCTGGCACCGGTAACTTCAGGGTCTCCTCTAGGACACAGGGAGTCAAGAGGACGCTGCGCTGTCACCCCTCGCTTGCTTTCTTCTGCTGACATCAAGGACAGGCTGGTGGGGGCGGGGTGTTTTAATATGGGAGCATGCAGTCAGAGGGGAACGGGAGCAGTATTTTGGGGGGGGGCTGTGCCTTCCTTTGGGGTGTGGCCAGTTGGAGTTGATTATGTGTGCATCCATTTAAGGCCTTTTCTCAGGATCCCAAGGCACCTACTCCCCATTTGCAGCCCAGAGCCACTGTCAGACACAAGGTCAGGGTATGTTTGGCCAGAGGGGGAGAGAGAATATTTTTGTTCAGTCTTACATTGAATTCCCCTCAAAGTCATTACAAAACATTTGTGGAAATGCAGTATCTTCAGGCCACAGTCTCCTAACAGGTACCTAATCCAAGCATTGCTGTGCCATGACAAGGACCAAGTGCGTGGGCCCAACCACGTGGGTCGTTCCTAAGCTCCTCCTCCCCTTCCCCAAATGCCATCCTCATCCCAGTGAGAGGAATGTCCTTCTGGGGAGGGGTGGGAGAGAAAATGATGCAAACACCAGCAATTATTTCTAGATTTATTTCACCTTGATGGGAGGGAAACATGAGGAAGCCCGAGCATGTGTCAGCAGGGAGGAGGGTCAGGCAGCTGGGGGAGAGGCTCCTCCAGAGTGTGGCTCTCCCTGGGGGAGGTGGAGACAATGAAGCTGCTGGTCTTGCAAGGCTGAGGGAGCCCCAAAAGACCCAACTCCCCATTCATTAAGAAAACAGGAGAAAGTGATCTGATGGGGCCTCTGTGACATCCACTCACCCATTCCTGTGTCCCCAGGCCCACCATCACTCCACCAGCCTAGCGATTCTTGGAGTCACGGTTCCCAACATGGCCTCAAACACTTTGCCAGATTCAAAGATAAGAATGCTCCAATTTCCCTTATAGATTTGCTCAGAGGATAATAGGCTACAGTACACATGGAGGCCCCCTCAGGAAGACTAACATGTCTCATTCTATGAAAAAGAACAGTCTGCTCACAGAAAAGGACCTCTGTTGGAGGGGCTCTGTCTTGAGGGGCAGGGGTGCTTGGGAGCTGTTTAGAATCACAGGACTCTGACGCCTTTTCTCAGGATCCACAGATTTTTTCCAACACCTTTCACTACCTCTCCCATATATAAGCGCTACCCAGGTTTTCTGGGATGTGAAGCTGGTGTGTACTGCAGGGGGAAGAGACTTCTTGTTCTCTCCTCATTCCTGCATGCAAGTGCCCCCTGGGGGTCAGAGCTGCCAGCTGTGGGAAATTCACTGCTGATTGGCCTCCATCCATTGCAACCAGGACCCAAGGAGGCGCACGCAGCACTGCCTCAAGGAGGAGGGTGGACAGCCCCATAGGGCCGAGGAAGATGCTCACTACCTCCCCCCACGACCCACCCCCACGGGAGCCAACACCCGCAATGCACCCGAGGCTGGCATCAATGTTGAAAGCGACGGAGCAAATACCACGAAGCAAAACCAGTCAGGAGTGCCAGCGTTTATTTCAGGCCTCGTGACCAAAGAAGGTGGAGAGCAGGGGCGGGGGCGAGCAGAGGGGGCTGGATCACCATTCACAGCTCTGTTTCTGCAGTTCTGTGTTCTCAGTTTTCCAGTGTCCGGTAGCCTCTCCTAGGAAGGAAAGCAGAGTGATATGTGGCCCCTTCAGAACTCAGGCCTGCCTTGGAGTTGTCATGTGGGAGAGGAGAAGAGATAGCCGGGCTTGATGCTGAGCAGCCAGCAGCAGGGGCTGGCTCTGAGCTCTTTCACCTGAAAGATTTGGTCACAAAAGCCAGCAGTCTGTGGAACCATCTCTTCCAAGACCCATGTGCATGAGCATGATCTCTGGGCCAGCCTGGGTCATCGGATGGGTTCTCCACGGTGTCCGACAGGACTGGTTTGCCAGAGCCTTTTCGTGGAAATTTCACGGTCTGCAAATATAGACCCACAGCCTCATCCCAAACGTCCCTGCCATCACTGGCACCTGTTACCTCCTTTAGCAACAACAATGTGCTGTCCTGACCCTGTTCTACGTGTGGGGCACACAGCAGTGATCTACACCACCCCACGCCCAGCCCCTCAGAGGTACTCTGCACGTTGGAGGGAAATCAGACTCACCAGGTCAGCAGGTGGGAGAAAAGGAGTGAAGATCATGCTTCCAGGTGTGCGCGAAGTGCCTGGAGGGACCAACCCTTGGAGAGACCTGCTAAGCTCCTCTCTTGGTTGGGCGCAAAGAGAACAAAGACCCGTCCCTTCCTTGACCCCCAGCCCCTCTGCCTCTGCCCCACTGTTCCTCCCTTCTGCTTCCCAGTACACTCTGCTAAGCACTGGATACATTTCTCACATGTGACGTTCCCCGTATTCCTGGATCCCTTACTCCCACCCCTCCAATCTGTCTTTGCTTCCTTTGCTTATCTCCCCTGGCCTCCCCAGCAGGCCATCCCAAGCCAGGTTTCTGCTGGTTGAGAAGAAAAGCACAGAGGGGCCCCACTGTGAGAACAGGGTGTGCAGACACCTAGGGGTAGTTCACCATGTGTGACCATGTCCCTTTGCCCCTGTGTGGTGGCCATCCACTGTCCCAGTTTGTCTGAGACCACCCCAGTTTTCTCACTGCCAGTCCTATGTCCTGGAAGATCCTTCAGTACCAGGCAAACTGGGTGTTCTTTGTCACCTGACTTCATGAAGCACTATTGTCCTTTAACTCTACGTAGCTTTCCACACATTTCACAGCCAAGCCTTATGGATGACGTGGGTGTTTCTCATGTACAAAATGAGTCATTTGTGAGTAATGGACGGGTTTCCCTTCAAAGGGCAGAGGCAACTGCAGGGAGACTTATTTGACCCCTGAATACATATCAACTGCAAACCTGAGGAAACCTCAGCCATCACTTCTGTTCAGGGTGTGTCACACCAGCATTCTAGACAGACCCAGAGTACTAGAGATAGGATTGGGGAAAGAGCTGGGAAGCATATCACCAAGACCCCCGACACTGCAGATGGGATTTCACATGCAGAACCCCTGCCCATCAGACGGGTGGCCACTGGCTTTAAAAGGAGACCATTAACAGCATTAGAGCTGCTGACCAAGCCATCACGTGTATAGGATGGCCTAGAGAGGAGGGTGCCAGCGGTCCCAGACAGCTCTGTCCTTCATGGGGTCTTGTACAAGTCAGACGCACAAGAGCCCTGAGCTGTCCAGTACGTGAGTACCTGATTTACACACAACTTTTTACCAAAACCTTGTGAGTCTCTGGGCAAGTTGTGCCAGATACTCAGAAACTCCTCCCCAAAGTGAAAAGGTCTCCTGCCCTGTCCTCCACATCTCCCTTCCCGTGACTCCACTCCAACGAGGCTTGTTCCTACTGCACTCCATGGAAAAAGAGGAGTGTGTGGAACATGAACCAGTGAACAAGTGAAAGCGATGGTTCTTGTTTGGCTTGCAGCTAGCTACATTGTGTGGGTTGGGTTTAAGTCCTAAACTGCAGGCTTGGTGTAAATTGCCAACTTAAAAGATAATGGATAGAAACGAAGACCCAAATCACTACACTGTCATTTCTCTGCACACGTTTAATCCTCACGTGAGGAAACTTGACTGGTAAGTGAGGAGTTTCTTCCTAGTTCCTGGTCAGACCCCTAAACTCCCAGGGAGAAAGGCCAGATTCTATCTAAGACCCCCAAACTCCAGGTTTCCTTTTGTGCACTTGTCAACATACTGACTAACCACCAGGTGGCAGAAGAAGAACAGGATACTTTGTGCACTCCCCCCAGCACCCCAGAGCCTCTGAGCCCCTTATGCTGGAGATTCTGAGTGAGCTTTCTCAGGGCCCAATCAATCAGTTCTGGGGATCCATTCCCATATCTTGTCCTCTCAGAGGCTCTAGGTTGTACCCATGGTCAGGTCCAGGGATTCTGATGTCATTGGTGATGCTAAAAACAGTGGCAGTTCATGGGCGGGGTACCCACTCCCCCACTTCATTGGTAACACTGGGAGTGGTAGTTGGCTGCTTTAGGTTAGGATGAGGGGCCGGATATATCTTTCAGTATCTGAAGGTAGTGACATCTGTGATCTGGATGGCCGGGGAGCAGGGTCACTAGAAAGTCAAATCAGCAGCAAAATATTTACTACTTGCTATGCACTGAATTGTACTTCCCTCCACTCCAATTCATGTGATGAAGTCCTCACTCCCATTGTGACTGCATTTGGAGCCAGAGCCTTTAAGGCCGAGTAAGGTTCAGTGAGGCCATGAAGGGTGGGACCCTGATGTGATAGGACTAATATCCTTCTACAGAGAGACCCTAGTGAACTTACTGTCTGTCTGTGCACACACACGCACACACACACACCCCCCTCACACACACACACACACGCACACACATCATGGAAAGGTCACAGGAGGACTTAGTGAGGAGGAGGCCAAACATGAGACCAAGCTGCAAAAGTCCTTGACCTTGGAGTCCCCAGCCTACAGAACCTTGTGAAAATAAATTTCTGTTGTTGCAGTCACCCAGTTTGTAGTGTTTTGTTGTGGCAGCCAGAGCAGACTATTACACCCACCTTGGGATTTTGCTGAGCAATGAGTCTGGGGCTGCTACTGGTGGTCAGGCTGCACACTCCCCCAGAACCCAATGTGGGGTGAGGCTGACAGCCCTGCCCAGCCTCTGTGGATTTCCTTTTCTTCCTGAGTGTCCTGGAGAAAATAAGCTGCCTCTGGGCACCTGCCTTGAATGGACCCGGAGGGTGTGGGTGGGATGGAGCTTCCTTAAGGAGACTCCTGTGCTGTGGGTGGGATTCACCTCAAGAAGTGCTCTCCACGACAGCTCCCAACTTCATAAGGTGCTGAAATGCAAAGAGTATAGGGATGAAAATTGGAAACCTTCATTTGGAGGGCATGTTCCAGGGAGAAGGGCCCAGCTGTATCCCGCCAGCCCTGGGATTCCACAGGGTGAACTGCAGGTAATTATCTACGGGGAAGCACTAGGTACGCGGGAGGGTCTCAATAAAATTCTGTGGGCTTGCAAGCAGTTTCTCAGAAACTCTTCCAAGTGGGTTGTGATTCTTATTATTGACAATAGTAACAGATCCCTTTTTCAGAACACCTGCTGGTTACAGATCTGCCACAGTTTTAAATATTGTCTTGCTTACACAAAATAACCCCTGCACACAATCTCCCCGAACCCCACTAAAGAACACAGATAAAACGGTGGTGTCCCTCTTCCATCCCACTCCATCACCAGTCTCCTCACCTTCAGCCTGGTGTGTTTCCTCAAGTATTCTCCAGTCGTGTGTTCACATACACCCGAATACCCCTGTGGAAATGCCTGGCTCTGTTTCACGGGGCTGTAAAACACACTGGATCACGCCACATGTAGTGCGGCAACTTGGATTTTGCATTTGGCAGGAAGTCCGGGTGAACTTGTCCTGTGCGTTCCTGGAGAACTGTCCCATCACTTTTACCTTCTACCTAGCATTCTCCAGAATGTGCCAACGTTACCCTCTAGGGGTGCTGGGTTCACTGTCTGCATTCAGCAAAGAACTGAAGGGCGGGACACAGAGATAGCAAGCAAGCAGCAGGTTTACTGCAAAAGCCACAGAGAAAGACTTCTCTGAAGAAAAGGGGCCCCAGAGCCAGGAATCCGTGGTGGTGGTGGGGGGGGGGGGCTCTGCTTGTATTTTGTGTTCTTTGGCATTCCCTTCTTTCCTTTTCTCCTCCCTGTCCACACTCTCCTCACTAGTATTGATGGGAGCCCCCTCCGTCCACCTGTCTGTTTTACTTTTTCTGCTGGATCCCCCCTTAAGAGCGTGAGTGTGACGTGTCTGTCTCACTGTGTCCCCTGCTTGTGTGCACAAGCCCTTCTCGTCAACCAGCAAATTGACTTCATTAGAAGACCCTCGCCACGTTCCTTTGTTCTGGCCCTGCCCCCTCACTCGCCATCTTACCTTGGCTGCCCAAGCCCTTCTGGGTCTCCCTGACATGATTCTTTATTTCCACACGTAAGGACCTTTGTGCAGGTTTATTTGTTTTCCTTTACAATTTCAACGTTTTCAAGTGTTCCTTCAGTGTCCTTGTTGCCAGGAGCTGTGTTTCCTTAGAAAAGGTACCCGGAAGTGGAATTTGGGGTCCAAGGCACACATGCCGTCAAACACTGAGTAACCACCTATGGGTGGGTCTCCAAGGAGGTGGCACCAATCCACAGTCCCAGGAGCAGCATAGGATCCTATTGGTTGTCCCCCACCGCGGCTCCTGATGTGTTTGGTGCCCTCAACTTTTGCCAACCTGATGATTGAAATATGAGAGGTGCTGTGTAAATGACTCCTTTCCGGAGGCAGTGGAGGCCCAAGGCTGGTCATTCCCGAGAGCCTGACCTCAGAGATGGTCTGCAGGCCTGTGTTGGGGAGAGGCCAAGAAAGGCGCAAGTTCACTGAGAGTGACAGGAGAAGATTAGTGGCCATGAGAGGGCTCAGACGCTGCACTCTGCAGCCCTGCGGATTCCAGTGGAGCCGGGGAGTGTTCCAGAGCAGTCAGTGCCTGGAGGAGTGAGGAATGAAGCTAGACTGGCAAAGGGGGAGGATGAAGAGCCTTGGGAGCGCGAGACCAGGCAAGTGTGGGGACTTTGCAACTGCAAATAAGCAGACGCCAGTTTCTGTTCTGTGCATTGGCAGAAGTAAAGCTTGGCTCCCAGGAGGCAGCCAGGGATAGAAAGCTGTGTCCCACAGATACTCTGAGCTCTGCTGTCCTGGTTCTCTAGAGGGAGGGAGCTCCTTGGGGAGCTAGATGTGTTCCAATGTCCAGGTCTCAAGGATCTTCCCAGGTGTGCACAGGACCGTCTGGAGCTTATGAAGTCTGTCCAGGAAGTTAAGGTACTGATACTGTCCCCAAGGCTCTGGGCCTTGGGACACTGGGCAGCCCGCCAATTTTGCAGCTCTGGGCTGTGAAAGGAGATACCTTTGGGCAGAAAGACAGGACATTAATGTCAAGCAGGCACTTTGGGGATGGAGCAGGGAGTGGGGCAGGATATGGCCCTAAGGGCAGCAGTGCCCTCAGGGGAATTTTCACTAGGCTGCAGGCTGGGCATCATGTACCTGTGCCTTGAGGCATGAGATCAGTGAATGTGCAGAAAATTATAATTTGGAGATCACTCAGTCAAAGCTTTCATTATGTAGATGGCAAAAGGCAAGCTCAGAAAGGTATGCCACCTTCCTCAAGGTCACAAGGAAGACATGCACCACTCTGGTAAGACAGTCCAGTAGGACACTGAGACTAGGACTGGGATTGACAGCTGAAGCGTGTCTTGTGCTGGAGCTGAAAGGGGCCCGAGCAAACACTTCATCATGGCAAAGAGAGCCTGAGCACTGTCGTGGCAGCCAGGGCCCACACCCACAGCAGCCAAGTTCCACTCAGGTCATTGTGCATGAGGCTGTGTCCTTGTGTATTCAGCCTCTGCTGTGTGGGGAATGAGGGGTTCTGGGACTGTCCTGAGTGTGTGCGTGTGCGTGCGTGCGTGCGTGTCTGTGTGTGTGTGTGTCTGTCTGTCTGTCTGTCATAGAGGAGTCACCTCCTCATCACCTCACCCTGCCCCATTAAATCTCTTGTCACTTGAGGTTGTATTGCTGTGTGCCAAGTCGTGCCACCCCTTGCCCATCTCCTTGGTTGCAGGGTGGTGCCCATCTAATTGTTTGCAGGGTGGTGACATCAAGTCAAGGGGCCTACCCCCTAGCACTGTCCTGAAGGGACAGAGGGATCAAGCTGGCCTTATCACTTTGTTCCTTGCGCCTTGACTTCTTAAGCAACACTGGCAGAATTTTCCATCTCTGTGTCCCTTGCAGTGTCGGGCCCTTTGTCCTACCTGCATTTGGCCATCCCAGATTCACTTCTGGAATGCAGAAAAGCCTCCAGGGTGGCTGCTCGGGCTATGACTCTGGAAATATCCAGCTTCTGCTGGTGGGAGTGTGTGGGCTCCAAGGAGGGGACATGAAAGGATTCTGCTCACCCTTGGCCCAGATCAGAGAGTCCAGGTGCAACACAAGCTTAGTGGACACATGCTTGTTGACTCACCTTCCCAACAAATATTTGGTATGTGAAGACTTGTGTCAGGGACCGGTTGTTCCAGGATGAACAATGCAGAGCTCCTGCCCCAGAGACCAGTCTGAGTGGGGGCGGCCATGACAATGAACTCATCAGAATGGACAAAGCTATGATGGAGAAGAGTACACGGTATGTGTGTGCACGGCAGAGGGAAGGGCATGTGCCCAAGGGCTGGGGTGAGACCCAAAGGACAAGGGAAAGGCAGAGTCAGGAAATGGTGACTCCAGAGAAGGGTCATAAATGCAAAGGCCCTGTGGCAGGGCAGGATTGGAAGTTCTTTGGGGAGAATGAGGGCAAGGTTTAAGCATGTCTGGAGCTGTGGGAGAGGAGGAGTCAAGATGTTCTGATGGAAGGGGTGAGTTAGGAGACAGGGAGAAGCTCTTACAGAATGATCTTCTCCTGAGGATGGGGTTCATGAATATGGAAGTCTCCAGGGTAACTTGCCCCAGGCTCCTGCCCCTGTGCATACATGGGTCCATCTAAGTTCACCTTCTCCAGAGAGGCTGGAGTGACGCCCACCTGAGCAGTGCCCCAGAAGGCAATGCCCCTATAGCATCCTCTGTGCCTGGGGCGGTGGGGTGGGGTGGGGTGGGCTGGGAGGCGGGGCGAGGCTGGAGACCTTGCATGACGAGGACACTGACAGGGCTTTATCTGGAAGAGAGCCAGGGAAGGGCAGGCTTTCCAGCATTCGTGAAATGAAGGACAAGAGGGAGAATTATGGACCACAAGACTTTGGAATCAGGCACCGGAGAAGGAGAAAGAGGAGGTGAAAGAGGGAGTGTGGACAGAGGGAGGCTGGGAGGAAGGGAGGAAGAGAGGCCAGAGGGAAGGGGAAAGAGGGAGGGAGAAATGTGTATCTGGTGTCTGCAGAAACGATATGGCCACAGACCCCAACCCGATGGGGCTGCCTCCCTCACACCAGAAATCTTTCGACAAGTATGCACTGTGATATGCCTCCCTTCCTGGAGAACAAATGCTTTGGTGCCACTCGCTAAAATACATTTTGCCTGCACTAGAAGCCTCCTGAGTGCCTGGGGATTTTCCAAGAGAGGGTGCATTGTCCCGGATCAACAGCATTAAAAGTCATGGCTGCTATTTACTAAGGGCCTAGAGTGTGCCAGAAACTGTCACAAGAGGTACATAAACGGGTGCTTAATTTAAGTCTGTCTTGATTGTGGAGTGCCCATCAAACTTTGCAGAAGCGCTGTCTGAGTCCAAAGGCTTCAGGTGCTTTGTTCAAGGTCAAAGGGATGATTAGCAACAAAGCTGGGACTTGTCCCTGAGTCTGACCAAAAGCTAGGCACACCCTGTTCCAAATGGCACCCAATCACACCAGCTAGTCTGAGCGGGGCCTTCCATCTCTGGCACAGTCTGCAGGCCCCAGGTATTCCCGCTGCCTTACTTGCTACTGACCGATGCATAACAAATCATCCCCGAAACAGCAGCATGAAACAATAGACAGGTTATCCCTCAGAGTTTTCTGGACTAGGGATCCAGGCACGGCTTAACCGTGGCCCTTGTTTCCCAGTCACTTGTAAGAGTGCCATCAAGGTGTTGGCACACGGAGAGCGGTCTCTTCTGTAGGCCTGGATGAGGAAGGATTCTTGTGCGTCTTGGCAGTTTCTAATGGGCTTTAAGTAGGATGAGTGCCTTGGTTCCTCTCTGGCTGGTGGACAGAGACTGCCATCGGCTCCCTGCCAGCGGGTCTTCTCCATCAGGCAAGCACACAGGAAGAGCCCGAGAGAGAATGAAGGCCCAGAAGAGGGAAGGCACATTCTTGTTATAGCCTAACCTCAGACAGAGAGGGCATACCATCGCCCTTGCCAAAGTTGGCTGGATAGAAGCCCACCACAAGTGCGTTTCACAGGGCCGTGAGTGCCAGGAGGTGAGGATCATAGGGAGCATTGCATGACTATGACTCCCATTCCCACTTGGAATACAGGGGCTACAGTGAGCCTTTCAGGTACGGAGCAGCTTGACAGAGCAAATGGTTGCTGGGCCACTTTGCAGGGTGCTGTGTGTTCAGATGATCCCAACCCCCACCTCCGGTAGGACCATTGGATGGGCCTCCCCAGGACTCAGTTCTGCTTGGTCCTGCCTTGCTCCCCATCTGCACTAGCCATGCCTGGTCACAGAGTCCATAGGGAGTGATAGCCCCTGAGAAAGACCAGCACCCTGTGTCAGTGGATACCTCCCCTAACTCGGGCAGGGCTGGATCCCCAGATGTTGCTCCTGACCCTTCCTGGTAATACACAGAGGGAGAGCTTGGCTCCCCTTGTGAGAGCGGATCTGTCTCAGGAGGAAAACATGTAGGCATGAGAGGGCTGGGTCCTGGGCTATCTGTAAAAGCTGCTGAGATGTGCTTGCTTCTGAGCTCTGGGTTGGGATTCTGGGAAGACATTGTCACTGGAAGCTTCAGGGGAATATGTTTAAAAAATTTTTTTAAATGTGGTTTTGAGTTGTAGATGGACACACTGCCTTTAACGTATTTGTTTTTATGTGGTGCTGAGGATTGAACCGATGCCTCACATGTGGGTGCAAGCAAGTGCTTTACCGCTGAGCCACAACCCCAGCCCTCAGGGGAGCTTTTCTAAGGCAGCTGGGAAGCACCCCGCCAGAGGGGGAGTTGCTCTGAATCTGCACAGAACCTTGGGAGTATTCAGACACCCTGGCTGGGGGACCTCCAGTAAGGAGGAGAGGAGCAAGTACAGATTAGGGATGCTTCCTGTGTCTCCATAACACTTCACTGAAAATTACAGGGAGATCCGAAGCACGTCTGTAGTAAAGTGTTATTTAAAAGGGGTGGAGTCTGCTATGATTCTCTTTGTTTTGCTGTGGATTTCAAATATTACAGTAGAAAAATCCTGTCAAACTGGAAGACAGAAGAGAAAGTGGGTTGTAAGTGCCACTGCCCCCTGCCCATTTCCCGCCTTTCCCCAGTGCGTCTCCCAGCCAAAATGCACCAAGCCTAGGGGCAGGCTGGACTTGGAGTTTCCCAGGAATGCATAGATCCATTAGGAGTGGGCCAAGAAGCCCAAGGGGTGCAATATGCCCAAGGGGGTGCAGCCTTAGCCAGTAGCATCAAGAAGTCTAGGGGAGACCTGGACTTTGCTCTGTCCCAGGAGGCAGGTTTAGCTGTTTTGATGTAATACACAACAAGGGCAACCTACAAAGGGAAGAGCCTTGGTATCCTGGTATCGTAAAATGAGATCAACAACCTGAGGTGATGGGTGATTCCGTGTGCTGGTTGGTTTCTCTCGGAGGGCAGGGTGGGGATTGTTGTGGTCAGGATATAACTTCAAGGCTCCAAAGCTTTACCTGCGGATTCTGGGACACCCTCCCTCCCTCTGACCCCGCCTCCCTGCCCCTCAACTCACAACCCTCTTCCCCAGTCCTACAGCTATGACCCAAGTTCCTCCTGCCCAACAGCCACCCTCAATGAAATGTTTGAAACCGGAGGGTTTGCCTTCCACTGAGCACAGGGCTGTCCAAACAGTGACTGAGGAAAAGCAGTACTGTTCCACTGCCCAGGGGTACCCACGCAGATGGCTAAGTACTGTGCTGGTGCTTTGCCTCCATAATAACCCTCTCCCTGCCTGCTCCACCCAAACCCACAAACCAGAAGGCACTGCAGGTGAATATTCCTGGGGAAACAGACAAGGAGTACAAAAGAGACACTGTGTTTTGTGTCTGTGTTTTTATCTCCTGCCCAGAGAATAAGATATGGGGGAAAAAGGGAACTGGGGTAGTAGAAGGGCCTTGTTCAAAGTCTGGGACTCTGTGGCTCCCATGGTCTTGGTTTCTACGTGACCAGACTCCTCCCCTAGGAAGGAAAGAAGAGTGACCAGTGTGGACTGGGTGGTGGCTCAGCGGTAGAGTGCTTGCCTAGTACATGCGAAGCCCTGGGTTCGATCCTTAGCACCACATATAAAATAATTAAAATAAAGGTATTGTGTCCAACCAGAACTAAAATAAATAAATATTTAAAAAAGAGTGACCAGTGGACCATCGGGAGCCCTGAGGATTTCAGGCTTGGCCTGGGGTTCACTTGGTGGAAAGGAATGGAAGCAGCACCTTGGGCTTGGCAGAGGGCAGTGAGCAAGGCAGAGGCTGACCCTGATTCTCCTCTGAAGGGTTCGATTCTTCTGAAGGGCAGCATGTCTGGAACCAGTTCTTTCAGTACCGAAGCAGAAGAACAGTGTCTCCGAGCCAGCCTGTGCCATTGGGAGGGTTGTCTGAGATGATGTCAATAAGTGAAGGGCCTTGTGTCTTCTTCTGAGCCACTCCTCCTCTGGGAAAACGGAGAAAATCGTTCGTGACTAGCCCTGACATTGTTTCTGTCACTCCTCAAGTGTTTGTTGAAGGCCCAGTGTGTGCACAGAGGGCTCAGATCTGGGTGTGCTGCATTCAGCAGTGACCTCCAGAGACCTGGACCCCAGGCCCACACCAGACCAGTGATCTGTCACGCTGGAGGGAAACCAGCCTCCACAAGCCCTCAAGTTGCTCTCCCCTGGTAAGGATGAAAGATTGCACTGCTCACCCTGCAAAGCTAGGGCACCACCCTGAGGGCTCCAGTGAGATGCAGCTTTCTTCACGCGGGAAGGCCAGGACTCAGCAGCGGCAGGATGCCAGAGACTTCCAGGATCCCTTAGCAGTGTGATGTGCGTGTACTATCCAAAAGGAGGTATTGTCAGAGGCCAGCAGAGCTATTCATTCCGCTGGGTAGAAAGAGGCTGTGGACCTGCCCCCTCTTGAAACTTCTGTCCCCGTGTCCCTGGCCTAGATTCCCACCACATGTACTGCAGAGGAGTACACTCTGTTCAAACAGTTGATAATACTCATGACAGCTGCAAGCACCGAGATGCCTCAGTGAGTACTGCCATTGTTTCCCTTCCTCTCCCCTTCCTCCCACGAATCCATTTAGCTCCACCCTTCCGCTCTAACGGAGATGACCAGGTGACTACTTGAACTCGATGGCCTCTCATTTTTATGTTGCTCTGCTGGTGAATATACGAGCCTCAAGCCTTAGGGAAGACTGTTTAGCACTCTGCTAATGTTGGGATTTCCTGAAATTCAAACCCAGTTACTCAGCAGTGATAACTTTCCACTCCCCAGCTCCATCCTCAGCTCCGCCAACGCAGTGAGCAGACAGGGAGGCCCTGAATGACCCCTGAAATGGCCCCTAAGTTCCTAATGAGTAGAACCCCAGCTCTGCTAAGGATCCATAGTCACAGTCCAGGTTTCTCTTCCATGTGTGAGTGGAAGGCAAGGTGGGCACTAGAAGGAAGCAAAGCTGTAGATGTCTGTGTCTCACAGAGACCCTGAGGCCCTTAGCTGTCATTCTTGCATCAGGCGCCTCCCCAGGGCACAGACTCAGCTCCTGGGAACTCTCCGAGGTCCTGACCTTGAGGACACCCCCTGGCATGAACAGCACTGGAAATAAGCTTTCTAGAACCCAGAAAGGGTTCCGATGCAAGAGCGACCACCCTGCTTCTGATTCTGATCAGTAGCAGACAGGAGAGAGCATCTGGAGGTGCACAGTAAGCTAAAGGTTTTCAGGGCAATTAATCCCTGCTCAGTTGCAGTGTGTACGATCTGCACCAATTTGCAATACCAACAGCAGAACTTCAGTATGTGATGCCCATAAGGTGCCATTAAAATCTTTAAGGGCTGCCAATTCATACTTGAAAAATGCAGTCAGTTTGATCATTGCTGCGCTTGCATTATGATATGTGCTGTGGCGCTCCTACTTCTTGTGCACTGGCCAGTTGCTTGTCTACAAATGTCGTGCTCCCATTCTTTACTAACTTGCTTGCTGTCTGTTTGTTCTTATCTGTGTGTTTCTTGAGTCATCTCTCAGAGGCCTTGCTACATTGCAAGTATGACTCTTTAGTCTGAAACAATTGAAGAACGTGACTGTTCCCTGTCTCTCTCTTCTCTTTGCAATTGGGGTCCTGTATCTTCTTGTGTGGACACTCCATTCCTTGGGACACCTGGCTTCTTTCAGTACTCACCAAACCACGTGAGGTCGTTTGATTCACCCTTGTTTTCAAATGTGGAAATCAGGGCTGCGAGACCGTGAAGACACCATATGTAGAGCCACTGACCACACTGAAATTAACAGCTTTGCCAGTCCTCTGTGGGCTCCCACCCTGGCTACCCTCCAGGCACATAGGAATAGGGTATGCGACTTAAAATGCGGCTGCCTGCCTGAACCTGGCTTGCATGTCATTTGTGCCTAAAGGGCCTGGCCCTCTGAGCAAGAAAAGGACAGTGAGTTCACACAGAAGACCATGGTCAAACTTTTGTCACTCTCTAGGCTTTGTGAGGGGGCTGCATGAAACAGGCAGAAGGATTTTCAATGTTCCCCTGTCTACTAGGCTATTTAATACAAAACGCACATCCCATATGTTGGTGCATTGGCCTAGAGATTCCTGATGCTGCAAATTCTAACAAAACCACCTCCTTTTTGTAAGGTTAAAGGGTCAAAAAGATCTGCAGATTCTTCCAACACCTGTCTGTGCACCTTCCATGTATAAGCGCTGCCCAGGTTTTCTGGGATGTGAAGCTGGTGTGCACTGCAGGGGGAAGAGACCTGTTGTTCTCTCCTCATTCCTGCATGCAAGTGCCCCCTGGGGGTCAGAGCTGCCAGCTGTGGGAAATTCACTGCTGATTGGCCTCCATCCATTGCAACCAGGACCCAAGGAGGAGCACACAGCACTGCCTCAAGGAGGAGGGTGGACAGCCTCATAGGGTGGAGGAAGATGCTCACTACTCCCCCATGCCCCACCCCCACGGGAGCCAACACCCCCAGTGCACCCGAGGCTGGCATCAAAGTTGAAAGTGATAAAGCAAACACCACAAAGCAAAACCAGTCAGGAGTGCCAGCGTTTATTTCAGGCCTCGTGACCAAAGAAGGTGGAGAGCAGGGGCGGGGGCGAGCAGAGGGGGCTGGATCACCATTCACAGCTCTGTTTCTGCAGTTCTGTGTTCTCAGTTTTCCAGTGTCCGGTAGCCTCTCCTAGGAAGGAAAGCAGAGTGATATGTGGCCCCTTCAGAACTCAGGCCTGGGGAACTCTGGTGTCGTCTGCAGTTGACATGGTGAGAGAGGAAAAGAGACAGACAGCGAGGCTTGGCTGTGAGCCACCAGAGAGGCAGGGGCCAGGCCTGAGTTCTCATCTGAAAAACCGGGTCACAATGCCAGCATTCTGTGGAACTGCCCCACCCCCCCAACACACACGCAAGAGCAGGATCCCTGGGCCAGCCTGGGTCATTGCATGGGTTCTCCATGATATCAGACAAGATGAGTTCCCTGGAGACTTTTCGTGGGCCTTTCACCCTCTGCCACATAGTGTCCACAGCCTCATCCCACAGGTACAGCCGCCATCACTGGCATGTGTGACCTCCATTAGCAGCTATGTTGTGCTCGCTGACCCTCTTCCAGGTGCTTGGAATACAGCAGTGACCTGCACCACCTCAACAACACCTAATTTCCCATGCTGGATTGCCCTTGGAGTGCACTCCACGCACTGAGGGGAAATCAGACGCACGAGGGCTGCAGGTGGGAGAAAGGGGGTGTAGCTCATGCTTCCAGGAATGTGTGAGGTGTCTGGAAATAGCTACAGGACTGTCTTGGAGAGATCTCTAAGCGCAGCTCTTCCGGGTGGAAAGGGAACGGGGGCACACCCTCTCCCGGACCCCCAGCACCCTGCCTCTGCCCCATGGTTCCTCCCTTCAACTGCCCAGTACACTGTGCTCAAGCACTGGATACATTTCTCACATGTGATGTCCCCTGTGTTCCTCTGTCCCTTACTCCCACCCCTTCAATTTCTCTTTCTTTCCTGTTCTTCTTCTTCTGGCCTCCCAGAAGGCTTAAGCCAGGTTGCTGCTGGCTGAACAGAAATTGCAGAGGTATTCAGGCTGATGGTGAGTTCTCCTTTGGTTGGGATGCCAGAGACAGGAGTGTACCTGGGCCCCCACCACCAGCAGATTGACTCACAAGATGAAGTACGTCAAGGCCCTCAGGCAGTGTATCTTCCAAAATGGTCATCAAAGAAGGAGGATGAGCTGGGTGATAGCATCCAGAATGCATTCTGATAGCAGATGTTTTCCTCTTTAGGGTTATGTGAGATGCTATCTGTTTGTGGGTCTTCATCTGGTGGATGGATGGTGGGTAGGGGTTTGGGGGCCTGGAGGGCTTGCCAACCATGATAGATGGAGGGCAAGGGCCAGAGGTGGAAGGCAAAGCAGCAAAAGTGAAATCTTCCTGCCGCCTAATCCTACTCTATCAAACTCCATCCTGGAAGCTTGGGTTTCAGGAGATGCTGCCAAGTTGTGCACCCTGCTTGCTAACCCTATCTGTGGGGTCTGCACCACTGACTGCCAGCCCCTCTTCCTCTTCCCCATTGTCCTCCCTGCAAAGAGTTACCCTGAGGGGAAGGAGGAAGTGTGTGGCCTCCAGAGTCTTTTAGGTGGTTCTTAAGGTGGGGGTTGCCATTTAGTAATGCATGTGTCACAAAACCCGCAAGGACACAGGGCTGATCTGGTCTTGGAGCTTCTCTCAAACCATGTCCAAAAGAGACGCAGTTATGACTTGAAGCCATCCTGCAGGGAGAAGACAAGAAAGGCATGCGTGCCTCAGAGAGTGATGGAGGAAGTTTACTGGGCTATGGGAGGACTGAGGAGGGGCAGCCACCCAGTCCCTGAGAGTTGACATGGAGTCAGTGAAGGTTTGCCCGGGCAGGCATGCCTCTGGTGGATGAAGAAAGAAGTTGGCCAAGAAGTGGGAGAAAGGCAGAGTGTCAAAGGGAGAACCCAGGATGATATGGTGAGTTTTTGTGCCTGACAGTAAGCAGACCCAGTTTTCTGTCCCAGGAGCTGATACAAGTCAACGTCAGTTCCCCTTCGGGGTTAGAAACCCACACTCCACAGAAATGCCGAACCCTGGTGTCTGATCAGCAAAAGCCCAGGGTTTTCAGTTGTGATAATAGTGCATTGATTATTTTTCCACTCTGATTCATGCTTTTGTGTCCCGACTGAGACAATCTGGCCTGCTCTCGCGACACAAAGTATTTCTCCTGTGGATTCTCTGAGTGCACAAATGCAGCGAATTTTACTTAGACCAATGATTTCTTTGGAGTTCATGTTTGGATGTTGCGTGAGCTTTTGAGGTTTGTTTGCTTTTTTCCTTAAGGAGGTCCGCTACTCCCAGGACCACTAGTGAACTGAATTACTTTATATAGCCCTTGTCAGTATTCCACTGATGGGGTATGTGTAGGTCTCTTTCTGGGCTTTCTGTTTCATACACTGATCCATAGTTCTTGTTCTGAGGCAAAACCATGCTGTTGTCTTTACCATCCCTTTATATTATAGCAGGTAGTTTGGGAGTATATGTTCTCCATCTTTGTTCCCTTCCAAATGGCTTTGGCAAGTCTATGTCCTATGCATTTCCATGGAACTTTGCTTATTTTATTTTATTTTATTTGTAGTTGTAGATGGACAGAATGCTCTTATTCTTTTTTTTTTTTTTTTTGGTTTATTTTTATGTGGTGCTGAGGATTGAACCCAGGGCCCCACACATGCTACGCAGGCACTCTGCCCCTGAGCCACAGCCCCAGCCCTCCACAGAGCTTTGAGGGATGGTTTTTCCTTGTAATTATAGTGATGGTGAAACTAGGGATCGACTACCAGAATACTGACACCTTGACCTTTGTGAGTCTTCTGATCAATGAATGTAGTACACCTCCATTTATTTAGGTCCTTAATGTCTCTCAGCAATCTTTTAAAGCTGTCTCCAAACAGGTCTTTCAATCATGATGTTAAATTTCTCAACAGATAATTAATTTACTTTCCTGGTACTGAAAAAGACATTGAAGCTAAATTTCACTTCCAATTGCTTGTTCCTAGTAAGAGGGAAGAGACTGGTTTATTTGTGTGTTTGTTTTTTCGATACTGCCTTTCTATCCTGTGACCAGGCTAACACGTTTGTGGAATGTGGTAGATTTTTTTTCTGCAATACATAGTACTTTCTGTGTAAACTATCATGCCATCTGTAGGTGAAGACAGTCTCTCGTCCTTGTCACTTCCATGCCATTTCTTTCTTTGCCTCCTTGCACTAGCTAGGGCCTCCAGCATCATGTTGTAGTCACGTGACAAGAGTCTAAGCAGGGAGACGTTCTGACTTCTTCCTCATCTTATGATAGGAACATTCCGTTTTTCTCTACCGAATATGATGGCAGTGGCAGATTGTTCATAGAAGCATTGTATTAGCTTGAGGATGTTCCTTTATGTTCCAACGTTATCACGTCTTTTATTATTTTGTTGATGGAGAAAGGGTGTTTTACCTCATTAAAGGACTTTTCAGGCATGCCAGTTGACAATTACTCGTCTTTTCTTTTATTCCACTTATATGATCAAATTCACTGATGGAGTTTGATGTTTCCATGGGGTAACAAGTGTTTGAGGTGCCTAGTCTGCCACTGGACTAATCTTACTCTTGATTACATATTCTATTTTTATTACATATAAGACCTTATAGGGATGCCACTTTTTCTTTGTTCTCCTTTGCTCTGTTGAGCCTGTTAAGAATTCTGCCCAATCTGTTTACTGAGGTTGTTGAACTGTCCGAGATTATAGCTTTTCAGAGCATTGCATGATTACACATTTGCAGTACAAGTCAGGGGCCTTGCTGTGTTGCCCCAATCCTGGGCTCTAGCGATTCTCCTGCCTCACCTTCATGAGAAGCTGGGACTCCAGTCACATACCACCTCTCCTGGCTTCCATCACTATCCTTTTAATGTCTGTAGGCTCCATCTTGATGGACACACAGTCACCTTTGATAATGGAAGTGTCTTCTTCATTTTCGACCAGTCTACCTAGAGTTTTACAAAGAGTGTTTATCATTTCAGAGAATCAGTTTTTTTTTTTATTTCCATGCTTTTCTTTATGGTTTGACCAATTGCTATTTTGTTGATTTCTGCTCATTATTATTCCTTTCCTTGCACTCTCTTAAGCCTCACTGTGCTTTTCATTCTTTCAGGACATTGGAACGAGGAGTATAAGGTCATGGAGTTGAGGATTCTGTTCTTTTTGACATAGTCTTTTAAAGAAATTGAACCATTGATTAATGTCTTGCATCCCACAAATTGTGATGTAGTGTCGTCATTCTCTTTTGGTTCAAAATATTTCCCACTTTCCTTCTTGATTTCGTTCTTCTTTCTTTTTCCTTCCTTCCTCCTTTCTCCCCACCTTCCCTCTTTCCTTCCTTCCCTCCTTCGTTTCTTTTACATAAGAGGGAATGAACTCAGGGGCATTTAACCACTGAGCCACATCCCCAGTCCTTTATATATATATATATATATATATATATATATATATATATATATATATATATTTTATATTAAGAAAAGGCCACCTTAAGTTGCTGAGATTGGCTTTGAACTGATGATCTGCCTGCCTGGTGTTCCCTAGGTGCTGGATTATATGTGTGCCCCACCACAGCAAGCCATGATTTATTGTTTGACCAACAGGCTATTTTAAATGTTGCTTTTGAATTTCCAAATATTTTTGGATCTTCAGAATATTTCTTCTGGTGTCAGTTTTTTCATATAAGTCGGTCATGGTCAGAGAACACACTCTATCATTTCAGTCTTTTCTGATGTGCAAGTAAAAGCATTTGTTGACTTCATTGCAAATACAAGTCTGTTGCTGGGTTGCCACTCAAAGGCAGGGAAGATCCCTTCAAAGAGTTCCAGAGCAACAGGTTGAGTTTATGTTTATTTTTACTGTAGTTGCTGAGGGTGCCTTTGTGTCGTAACGTAAGGTGTATTTTAGAAATTGTTCCACATGCTGTTCAGAAGAAAGTGTCTTCAGTCACTGATGGAATGAAATAGTCTACACTTATCTGTTAAGACTCAATTATAAATTGCATTTTTTAGTTCTGTAGCTTCTTTATTTGGTGTTTTTTTTTTTTTTTTTTTGATGATCTGTCTAGTGACGACAGAGACATGATAAAGTCACCCAGCATTCTTGCGTTGTGATCTATTTGATTCTTGATATTTCGGAGGGTTTGTTTGATGTATGCAGATGCTCCATTGTTTGGGGCATACATATTTCTGACTGCTGTTTCTTGTTGTTGTAGGACGCTCTTAAGCAGTATGATGGCCATCTTTGTCTCTTCTGATTAACTTTGGCATGAAAGTCACTTTATCTGATATGACGATAAGAACCTATGCTTGTTTATGAGATGCATGGAAATGATAAGTTGCTTTTTTTGCTTTTGCCCTGTCCTTTCCCCTTCAGTGTGTGGAAGTCTCTGCCTATGAGGTGAGTCTCTTGCACACAGCAGAATGCGGGGTCTGTTTTTATAATCCAATATGCCAGCCTATGTCCTTGGACCGATGAGTTGAGTCCACTAACATATTGTGTTATTATTGAGAGATGATTTTTCCAGTCATTTTGATTTATTTCTAGTTTTTAAGTCGAAATACATTGTCCTTTGATGTGCTATTTTCCTAGTGTAGCTTCGCCTTCTGCTGGTTTTCATTTGTATTCTCCACTCGCTCTTCATGAAGTATTACATTGAGTATGTGTTGTAGTGCTGGCTTTGTAGTTGTGAATTCGTTTACCTTTCGTTGATTGTGGATAGTTTTATCCTCATCTTCAAATCTGAAGCTTAATTTTGCTGGCTATACTATGCTTGGTGGGCATGCATTGTCTTTCAGAGTTTTGTATATATTATTCCAAGACCTTCTGGCTTTTAGTTGTCTGGGTTGGCAAAACAGCTGAGATCCAGATTGGTTTACCTCTAAACACGAGAGTCATTTTCCTCTAGCAGCGTTGAAAATTCTATCCTTATTCTATTTGCTAGGCCATGTCATGATGATGTGCCTAGGAGTGGGTCTGTTGTAATTTTGTATATTTGGCATCCTGTAAGCCTTCTGTCTTTGATTTTCCTTTTCTTTCGTAAGATTTGGGAAACTTTCTGTTGTTATTTCATTCAAAAGATTGTGCACTCCTTTAGTTTGTACTTCAGAGCCTTCATCTACCCCCGTGAATCTTAGATTTGGCCTTTTGATGTTATCCGGTCTTTCTTCAAGGTGATGTAAAATCATCATTGATCTTGTGGATCAGTTTATCCACAAACTTTCTAAATTTCTCCTCTGACGTTTCCTCCACTGTGGTATCCATGGGGTCTGTTTCTGAGTCATTCTGGGTTGTTTAGGTTGGCTTGTTCCCTGAGTTTTTCATATTTTGTTTGTGTCTACCCAACTGTCCAAATGGATCTGAAGCAGCAGAGCCTCTTTTCTATGAGCTTTTGGTCATCCGTGCCTCAGACATTAGGGGGAGCCAAATGACAGCCACCAACAGTGCATGCTCTATATGGTACTAAATTCAGTACTTAATTGCTATCATGGCATCTACAATGTTAATTGCCATAATAAACAGAAATGGCGGGATCAGCAAGTTCTATCAATAAAGGCAATAAGTAATCATGAATTATGTCTGGCATAAAATCAAACAGCAGGTATGATCTGTGACTTCTGTATTAATTGTTGTTATAACATTTTGGGGCATGGTGTTTTGTAAACCAATTTGTTATGAGAAGTTAAGAATGGAGTCTATAAAGAGGAGGAAGAAGAGATTGGAGGGCAGAAAAGGGTTTGTAGTTTCAAGAGTTGAATAGGGCAGATGCAGAGGTGACACGGAATGCATTGTTTATGAGGAGGGAGGAGAAAATAGAAGTAAAAAAAAAAGTTGAAGGAGGAGAGAAAGGGAGAACATTAGAGTTTGGCTGTTAGCAAGAGAAAAGAGAGAATGAGAAACAGGGGAAACAGAACTGTGAAATAGACGATACAAAAACAAGCCAAAATACAATAATCAAAACCCTTCACCTTCAAAAACAGAGTAAGGGAAAATAACTGCATGAAATAAATGCTACAAATGAGAAAGCAGAAAACAATATGTACATGTAAAAATGTCCATGTATCAATCAGGGCACAGGAAAACAAGCCAACAAACAAACCAAAAACCCAAAAAGAGTCAATGAGAGTATGTGCTGGCTATCTGTGCCAAAGAGCCTTCCCGTTTCTCTGCTTCCCATCTGCACAGAATGCTGCGGGGTGGAGTACAGTGGAAAGGGCTCGAGGCTCCACTGCCAGGGGAAAGATGCTGCTGTGATGTGTGAGATAATTTCTGTAAGTGAAGCTCTGGGGGCTCCAGTATGGCCCCAGGTATTTTATTGCCTGGGGAGTTGTTAGGCGTTCCTAAATCTATGCACCTCTGAGTCTCCTCAAGGCTCCGATCCTGGGACAGAGGAGCCCATGCTTTGCTGCTGCTGTTGTTCCCAGATACTGCCCTTTCTGGTCTCCCAGAGTTACCCCCAACCTCCATAACTCTCGCCTGCCTGTTGGAATTTCAAAGCTGCTGCCAGATTCAAAGGCGGGAAGGGAGGCAGGCTAGCTCAAGCCTCTCTGTCCTATATTAAGCCCCAGGCAAAATGCTCTCTATGCCAGAGATTCTCTGCATTCACTAGGCTCACTTAAGATCCTGTAGCTGGTGTCCGCTGAATTCCTACACTGTACTTATCCCAGAACTCCTGGTCTCTGTTGGCGCCACTGCAACGTGGATATCCCCAAATAGCCCCTACTTCGGCTCCCTGTGCAGAACTGGTGGACCTGAGGTGTCTTTTGTGCATCACCTTAATGAGCCGAGCAGTCTTTCAGTCAGCCCAGGGAAGGCTGCCCCTCCAGTCCCAGGATTCTCCACGCCAAGTCATCCATAGAGCTTCTCACCCTTTTCTGACCTTGTGTACTAATGTCCCCTGCTCCCGCCAGGAGGCCTGCTCCAATTTTGTCCCTTTATCTTGTCTGATTCACCCAAGATTTCCCAGTCTCCATGGCTCTCTGTCCAATAATGAGTATCAGTGAAGTCCCTTTATCACCCACCTCACAGAGAAGCAGTATCCCTGCTGCCTGAGTTCCATGTCACAGACCTGTGAGAGACCCCGCTTCCCTCTAGTCCACCATCTTAACACCTTGAGTTTAAGGATGTGCAAACTGGAACAGCCTAGGAAGGTGGAGTGAGGCAGAATGGCAGCACCTAGCTTGGCAGAATGAGGCCCCATTCCCTTGGAGAAACACATGTGGAACCAAAAAAAACTTTCTCATACTTCATTTTTCTTGTGCAGCTGTGATTGTACTCTTTATTGGAGATTAGCATATTTGTTTACTTGGCACTCTTAAATACCGGTCACATTCCATGTGTGTGTTAAGCATTGGAACTCACCATGGAGCTTCAGTGAGGAAACAGGAAGGTGACCAGTGGAGCTTGGGGACTCACCTGGGTTCTGATCTCAGCTTCACACCAGGTGGCTGTGTGCATCGGGCGAGTCATTTCACCTTCTTGCTCCTGATTCCATCCAGGAGACACAAGGAATGATAGTTTCTTTCCTCATGGGTTATTGTTAAGAGTACTCTTTAAATTAAATTAATATCTTTTCCGGCATATGTCAACTGTTATATAAAATGAGAGAGGCCTAGGGATTGAGTAAGCACTTACCAACGTTAGCACATCCCTAGGCAGGGTCTGGTCTATAGGATGAGTCCCAGAAGGGCCCCGTGCTAATTTTTGTTCCTTTGTTGTCTTAGCCTGGTGCCAGACCCATAGGAGGAACTCAAAGCCGTTTGTTGAAGGAAGACACAGTCCATATTCTTGATGAGATCAGTGTTTAGCTCACACATTCAAGCCCAGTCCTCACCATGAACTTGCAAATGACCATTTTAAATGAGAAAATGCGAGGCCTATGTTTCATAGAATGTAAACGGTGCGAGGGAAGAGACCCCTCTCTGCTTTTCCTCCTTTCCCCTATTCGTGTATCCCTAGTATTGGGAAAGAGTGCTGGACGTGAAATATGTGATCGGTTGACCTGAGGAAGCACCAAGGGAATCACAGTCATGATTAGAACTCTAGCCAAGATATCATTGTGCCTCTGTGTGAGAGTGTTCATTTTATTTGATTAAAAAATTCCTGTATGCATTCAAGGCATACAGCACGTATTGATATACGCAGTGAAAGGATTGTTTCAGTCAAGCAAGTAAACTCTGCACAGTTACCATTTCTCATGTGGGAGATGTGAGCACCTGGAATTACTGTCTTGGTACGATTCTAGTAGCTATTACTATTAACGATTGTCATCATGCAGTAGATGAGATCTCTCGCCTGGTTCATCCTCCAACCTGCAACTGTGTATGCTTTGGCCAGTATCTCCCATTTCCCCGTCCCTGGTAACCACCATTCTACTTTCTGCTTCTGCATATTTGACTTTTTTTTAGATGCCACATTAAAGTGAGATCGTGCAGTATCTTTCTTTCTGTTTCGGCCTTGTTTCCCTTCACATGATGCCCTCCAGATGTATACATATTCTCCTCAACACAAAATCTCTTTTTGAAAGGCTGAATGGTACCCAACCTATAGGTATCACAATTTCTATACACGTTATTTATTAATGACACTATGTACTACGTTTCAGGCAGCTTGTTCGTTGTTGTGACCAAGAGACTCAACAAGAACAATGTAAGAGGAGGAAAAGTGTTTTTTGGCTCATGGTTTCTGAGGTTCAGTCCCTGGATGGCTGCCTCCGTATCTCTGGGCCAGAGGTGAGGCAGAACATGGTGGCAGAAGGGCATGGGGAAGGAACGTAGCTCAGGACATGGCCACCAGGAGGCAGAGAGAGCTCTGCTCACCAGGGGCAAACTATAAACCCCAAAGTCACACCCCCAAAGACCTACATCCCACAGCCACATGCTACCTGCTGGTAGTTACCACCCAGTTAATCCATATCCCTGGATTAATCCAATAATTACATTACAACTCTCATAATCTCCTCATTTCACCTCTGAACTTTCTCATGTTGCCTCACACCCGTGCTTTTGGGGGACACCCCACAGTGACAACATAACAGTCTGCATCTCTCTATATAATGTGTAGAAGATAGATGTGCAAATGAATGTACAGTTTATACACACACACACACACACACACACACACGCATATATATAAAACACGTAATATGTATTCTATGGTATATCACATACAATAGCATGTATCAATACTTGATGTATTCATATAAATGTTCATGTAACGTATGGAAGAGCGCACACATTGTACATTTGACTCCGATAACTTCTTCTTCTCATATCTGCAAGTCTGTAACCCTTGAAGAATATCTCTTCATTTTCCCAGCCCCTGGCAACCACTGCTGTACTTTTTGCTTCTGTGAATTTATGACTTTGAGAATCCTCGTGTGAAGAAACATAATAGTATCATAAATACACAATTTCCAGTGCCAACCTTATTCCATCCTTCAGCACTGAAACTGCTTGTGTCTCTGAAGCTAAAGCAGGTCTGTTGTGGATAGATCCTACATCCATCGTGTCTTTTATGCGTTTTGTTTTACACTGCGGTGTTCAGTATGTTTCTGTTCAGAACGATTACCAATACAGTAGGACTGAAGCCTGCTAGTTTTGTATGTTCTACCTTACGTTCTGTGTTCCTCCTTCCCACTGTCCAGGCGTTCTTTCGCCATTATCAGGCAACTTCTCGGAATAGGCTTTGCATTTCCTGATTGTTTCCTTATCGTATTTTCCAGTTACGTTCTTCATAGTTGCCAACAGGTGACAGCTCACATTTTAACTTGAATGAATCTGGTTCAGATTATTGCCAACTCAATTTCAATATTCTACAAAACCTGGACTGTATAAAAATTCAGAGCCTCCCCGTCCCTTCTGCTGTCATTGGCACAAAATTACTTCTTTATACACGAAAGCCCATCCGGACGGTTTTATATAACAACTGCTTTTTGCAACAATTGCCCTTTAAACCAGACACAGGAAGAACAGCGTTACCAACCACAGTGCATTCATACAGCCTTTTATTAATGTTGACACAGTTTCCTTCAGTGGTGCTCTTATTGCATCATGGGGAGCAAATCAAGTTACTATTTTTTTCTGAGATTTCCCTTTGATATTTCTCACAGGAAAGGTCGGCCCACAATAATTTCTCTGAGTTTGTCCATTATCAAGAAATACCTTTATTTCACCATCATTTTGGAAGAGGCATGACAACTGAGTGAAATGTGTGCTGCCTGATCCATCACTGATCCTCTAAATAATCTCTCCAAACTACTACTGGGACAGTTAGGGAAATTTAAATGCGGACCTAACATGGACTTGGATAATGTCACCGTATCATTGTTAAATCTCTTCAATGTGATAACGGTGCTGTGGTTGCATATGGGTATGTCTTAGTCCTTGGGAGACACATGTTCAAGTATTTGGGTGAAGTGTTGAGCACTTAAGCAAAACAACAACAAAATTGAGAGAGAAAGCAACAAGATTATGGGAATCCAGGTGAAGGATTTTCTCTGTGTTCCCCCTTCAAATTTCTGTGTTTTCAAATGAG
This sequence comes from Marmota monax, assembly GCF_021218885.2. Taxonomy (NCBI): domain Eukaryota; kingdom Metazoa; phylum Chordata; class Mammalia; order Rodentia; family Sciuridae; genus Marmota; species Marmota monax. The sequence goes on from NW_026695061.1 coordinate 195,906, forward strand.
AAGTTGAGAAAAATTTCTCATATATTAAGAGTTACATGCTGAAGTATTATAGATCATATAAGGTAAGGCCTGGTATTTGCTTGAGAATAATCAGGAGGAGGAGGAGGTGGGCTGAGGTTATGTATGAGCTGAGATAGGCCCCAAGTTATTAATGGTTGCAGGTGAGAGCTAGGTAATGAAAAATACCTTATGTTGACCTGTCTTGTACAGGGACTCTCCATTGGTCCGTCAGCAGCAGAAGAAACAGCAGGGAAATGGTTAAAAGAATGAATTCTGGGTCCTAACCTAGATCTTGACATCTGAGAGTACAAATATGGATCCCGGTGATCTGTGTTTTTATTTTTATTTTTATTTATTTTTTTTTTTTTGTCTTTTTGTTGTTGTTGTTGTTGTTCTGGGAATTGAGCTCAAGGGGTGCATTACCACTGAGCCACATCCCCAGCCCTTTTTCATGTTTTATTTAGAGCCAGGGTCTTGCTGTGTTGTTTAGGACCTCGCTGAGTTGTTCAGGCTGCCTTTGAAATTGCTGTCCTCCTGCCTCAGCCTCCTGAGTTGCTGGGATGGATTACAGGTGTGCACCACCATGTCTGTCTGTGATGTTTGTTTTGAAGAGCTGTGTAGGTAAATCTGATGCAAGCCCATATTCCAGGACCACTGGTCTAGTGTAATGTAATGGACCTGGAGATTATTTGTAGGGTGTCTATATATTCTATTTGCATATGTTTGAAATTAAAAGAACACAGGCTTCTAAGTAAAGGAACCACAACCCAGATGTGTTACTGAACAATTCTTAATAAAGTTTCAAAACAGTTAAACACAAACATAAACTCTCTCTCTCTCTCTCTCTCTCTCTCTCTCTCTCTCTCTTTCTTGCTCTCTCTCATACACACACTCACACACACACACACACACAAAAAACCCCACACACAAACACACACACACTTTCAAATGGAGAAGAACCTTGATTCTGGAACCAACCTGACAGAAAGAAACATCACACCAATCTCCCTCATGAGCAAGACACAGAAATCCTAAGCAAAATTTTAGCAAGCTGAGTCACCCAGCATAAAGCAAAGATAATATAAGCATACCTAAGTGATATTTTATCCTAGGAGCGCAAAGCTGGCGCAGCATTAGAAAACGAGAGATGGAAGGGGGGCATCCCAGAGGTCTGTATTGCTAATGGAGTCATTGGGTTGCTTGCTCTAGATGCTAATTAGATGCATACATCTAAGTTTTTGAAAACTCGCTGTGATATACCCTTACGGTGTCTACGTTTTTGTCGGTTGTAAGGGTAATTTTACTCCAGGTTGGGGAAAAACCTATCCAGGTCAGTCAATGTATTCATGGATTAAATGGCTACTGCTTTGTTGATTTCCACACAGGCAGTATCTACTTGAGTTTGCAGGATGAAATTTTGAACTGAGGAATGAAAGGGACATTGCTGCATGTGGTTAAAGGGAAAGAAGTGGAGGCAAGTGGAAGGAAGGAATGGAGAGAAGCAAAGAGAGAGGAAAGAAGGAAGGAAGGAAGAAGGAATGACCTCATGAAGGGGGAAATGCAGGGAGACAGTTTCTACATGAAAATTCTGACAGTGTTGTCTTTAAAATCAGGAGCAATCTGTAGAAGCCCAAATCTGTCATCTCTGTTAGATGTTGCAGCAGGTGGCAAAGCCGGTACTGTAGGAAGCCCATAGGATCAATTGAATTCTCAATACTCACAGATTCCTGGGATATCCCAGAATATCTATATCGGAAGGTTGAGATACAATAGTGTTCGATATGATGGCTGACTTTGTGATCAATATGCTTGTTAAAAATTCCGATGCATTTCTATCATCTCGATCCAAAGAAAAGGATTGCCATTGTGAATAGGCACCAAACACCAGGACAGCAACACTCTAGAGCATCCTGGGGTAAAGACAATAAATGAAGCAAGAGATGTGAGTGTACAAAAGGCAAAACTGAAAGGTACGTGAGAGATGAAAACGCTCAAGACCCACATGAGTGGAGAGTCCATCCTGGTTGATGAGTGAGAAGGATGGATATCCTATAGATTCTCAGTACCCGCTTAGTTGATCCATAGATTCTGTCAAACTGCAATCCAAATCCATGACCAGTGAGAGCACGCCAGTGGAACTTGACAGGCAGAGCTTGACTTGTATTTACACAGAAGAGCCAAAGACAAAGAACAGCAAAGATGTGTTTGGACAGGGTGAATAAGATGTAGGTTCTTGCCTTAGCCAACACATCGAGTGCTGCATTTTGAGAAGGGGAACTGACAGCGTGACAAGTAAAGGAGTTGAAAATGCAGGCAGAGCACCTGTGTCACCTCAAAGGGAGGCTAGTCTGGGAAAGAGCTGTAGGGAGCACAAAGCTCACCCCCCACCCTGGGAGCAACTGGCCTGCCTGGTGAAGTGGGTGCAAGAAGCCACTAGGAGGCGAGGGGGCGCGACCGCGGTGTGTCATGCAGTGAGGGAGCATCAGTGGATCTCGAAGCTCATTGGCCAGCGGCCACAGGGGTGGGAGGTAGAAGGCACTGCTGGAAGCTCATTGGCCTTCGTGGAAAGGCGGGAAAGGGAGAGGGAGCTGGAGCAGCAGAGGGACCTGGGTCTTCCCTCAGGTCTCTTATAGCAACTGATCAGTCCCGACCTTCTGGAGGCTGGGGTAACCACAGGCCAGCATCAGGGATACGACCCTCCCTCTCCATCCTTCTCCTCTATCTTCCCTCTCTCCGTCCCTCCCACTCGAGATCGCCAATTCCTTCCCCTTTCCTCCGCCTCAGTGGGGGTAACCGATCAGATCCCGAGGTGCCACCCACACCTATCCCCAGCAGAACCCATCTGGGGAGGGTCCCTTGTCCTGGCACCCGATCCCTGAAATCTGGCCCCTTTGGCAGGGCGAATGCCCATGCCTTTGGTTCTGAGGTGGGGCAGGATGGGAATGATTGGGCTGGTGAGGAGGTGGGATCATGCCCTCTGGAGAGGTCAGAGTGGGCAAGCAGTGAGGGCTGTGGGAAGACAGGGAGGAGAAGATCGTGGGCGCAAGCACAACTGTCGAATTGTGGAGAGGGGAGTGGAAGATTGCTGGGGGGCTGTGGAGGTCAGGCGTGGGTTTGAATGAAAGCAGAGCGGGAGTGTTGGTCCAAGAGGAAAATTAGTGCCCCCAGGGGCTGCCTGTTGGCTAGGACAGGACCTGGCACCCCATGGAGGGCTCAGCAAACATCTGTTGAATGAAGAGGGTTGGGAATGAATGAAGAAATAAAGGAAAATAAAAGTGGAAAGAGGGTCAGGGGTTCAAGAGAAGGACATGACTCTGTGGGGTGCAAAGGGGTGATCAGCTTAAAGGGCGAGCAGGGGAGTAATTAAGATTAAGGTGGGGTGCAAGAGAAACCAGAATGGAGTGTGAGGGAGGAGGAAACTGAATGTCAGGCATCCATGAGGCTATGAGTTGAGCGCAGGGCCTGTGAGATCCTGTGCGGGAGGGAACGGGTGCAGGAGGTTAGGAAGACAACTGGATGCTGAAGGGGACGCGAGGATTAATAATATTTGGGTTTAGCAGAGCTCAGGATGGATGTTGCATTAAAAGGGGGCAGCAGTAACTGTCCCAAAGGGGATGTGGGTGTGCATGTGTGTGCCTGAAAACGGGATGCATGGCGGAGTGAAGGTAAGCAAGGAGAATCATGATCAGATTGAACACATGAGGGACCCCGTGCCAAGAGGTTGAAGAGAGGAGGTGACATGAGAGCGGGGGCTTCCTGGGGAGGAGGCTACATGAGTAAGGAGGTCGGGTGAAGGTTGGAGAGAGCCATGGGGAAAGAAGGGAGGGCAAATTGATTCATGCGGTGAGCAGGATGGAGAAGAAGAATCCAGCCACCTGAGATGGGGTTCTCCAAGGGCAGAGCGAGTACACTAGGGATAGGGGATGGTGTGGCCATTCTGATCTCCGCTCCTGACCCTAGAACCATGGAGCCCAAAGACATACCTGCTGTGCCCTGCTGCCCCTCCGACTCCAAATGTACCACAGGGCGTGAGACCGGAGCCCCGTGGGGGATTGAACTTGGCCCCAGAAGAGCTATAGGTCGCTGTGACCGCTGCCACAACCATGGCATCACTACCAAAATCAGGGGCGAAAAGCATTTCTGCCTCTTCCGGGCCTGCAAGTGTCACAATTGTGCCTTCTTCTCGTGAGTATGGTGTCTGACAAGGGGAGGGGTCAGGCCTCCTCTGCATGCAACTAACCCTCAGCCTTCTATCCACCACTTTAGGGAGCAGCACAGGGCCTTGCCTGATCGGAGTGCCTTGAAGAGGGAGCGGGGCGCACGGCTCAAGAGGCACCCGGCTCAAGGACTGATAAAGACCATGGCTGCAGCCCCCAGATCGCACCTCCATGTCAAGAAGTTGGCCCTGGAAGCAGGCATCCCGGGTGAGTAGGAGTGTCTCCTGCCAGGGAGGGAGGTCTGAGTCTGGGTAGAGGAAGCCTGAGCAGCTCTGTGGCCAGTCCTACCACCAAATCACAGCGTCACCTGGGGTAAGGAGTACCTGGGCCTTCGATGGTCCGAGGATTTGACCCACTCACATTACCTGCCAAGAGTTTGTAGGGAGGACAGGTGTGGTGGCTCAAAAAGGCCCATGACAAGATGCGACCTCGGGGGCGGGGGGGGGGCATATCGGGTCTGGCCAGGGTGGTGGTGGGTCTGGCCAGCTCATGAAAGCTGTCTCTGGTCTTTTACAGCCGGGAAGGACAACACCATGACCCAGCCTGAGGCCCTCACTTGCGGACCCCCGCAGGAGGTAAGGAGAGGCTGTTGCCAGCGGGGGAGGGTGCCACCCAGCCACTGCTGGGTCCCGAAGCCACGGGTTCCATTTCCAACCCTGCCACTGACTTGCTGTGTGACCTGGGGAAAAAAGTCACTTGTCCCCGGGCCTCAGTATCCCCTGAGGTAAAAAAAAAAGGTAAGACGGGCCAGTCTTTTGAGGTCTTCGGAGCCTGACATCCTGGGCTCCTGTCTCTGTCCCCAAACATGCTCATACCTCCTCTTGCCACAGCCGGCCTGGTGCCTGATTCCACTCTGTGATCTCTGCCCCTGCAGGAGGGCTCCCAAGGGCCTGAGCCGTTCAATGGGCCCCCAGAACCTCCATCTGTGCCCTACTCTCTGGCGACCTTGGATCAGCAGCTGACTGGTTCTCTTTCTGGGGAGCCCCACAGGCACCTTGTCCTGCCCAGCATGTGAGTAGAACGAGGACCACGAAGCCAGCTGTGCCTTGTGCTCTTGTGTGCCCAAGCTCGTGCTTGGTGCCATGGGAGGCAGGAGGAGGAAGAGCAGGATGAGCAGGAGGGGTGCGAGGGGGAGGGGAAGAGGGGGAGGAGAAGGGGAAGGCAGCCTCTTAGACTGAAGGGCAAAGTCTGGACTCTCCCAGCCTTGCCATTTCCTATTCGTGATACCTTGGACAGATGACTTTATGGCCCAGAGCCTCCTTTTCCTAGCGGGTGTGAAGGGGAAAAGTCCACCCTACGCCCCCAGCATTGGAAAGACGACTAGCACGAGGTCTGCCATGCAGTAGGTCTGCAAGATGCGAGGACTGTTGTTGCACAGGAAACAGATGGGTGGGAGAACCGGTCCTCTTGGCGGAAAAAGGGGCTGTGATGAGGGGCAAGGCCAGAGGCCAGTAGAGAAGGCTTCCTGAAGATGAGCCAGGCTTGTCCTTTGAGACCCATGGGGATTGTGTGAAGTGGAGGCAAGAGCCAGCCCCAGCAAGGAACAGCAATCCCATCTCTCCAGGTGCTTTGCACATGAAAACGCAGACAGCTGTGATGCGATGCCCATCACCCTCGCGGTGGCCCTGGAGGGAAGAGGCCAGTAGGAATTTGTGTCTGGGGAAAAGGGTGTACAGGAAGGAAAACAGGCCAAGCCGGAGAAAGGACTTGCCCAAGCCACGAGGACCGATGGCCCCGTGGTCACTGGGATTCCCACATCCTGATATTGCAAAGTCCTGCCCTCTCTGTCTACTGGTGGTGCGTGTCCGCCAGAGGGTTTAATCCCCTGGCCTCTCCTCTCCTTGTTTCCAGATGCTCAAGTCTGCTCCTCCAGCCCTGTGCCACCCCTGACCCTCTTCTACTGCAGCCACAGGTCCTGGGAAAGAAGCGGGCTCCAGACCCTGGGAGGGACCGTGCTTAGTGGTGGGGAAGAGCAGAAGGCCTGGGGGGTGGGGGGTGGGGGCTCGAGGGAACTGGGGGCTGAAGGGGCGCTTGTCCTGGTGGGAGGAGGTGTGGCTCCCCAGCCCCCATGCTCTCACACCCCTTTCCTTTGCAGGTCTCCAATGCCTCCGAACAGGCTTCCCTTTCTGCCGCCTTGGAGTGGCAGCGGAAGCTGGAGGCAGCCGAGGCTCTGCTGGCTCTGAAAAACTCTTCTTGGGACCCTCCTGATTCCATGACCCTGCACCAGCCCTGCAGCCCACCAGGTAGCTTGCTCCTTGAAGGGTGAACATGAGGTGGGCACCCTTGGGAAATGGAGGCGGGGCCACGTTGTGGTGAGCTGCTTCTAACTGGGAAGGCAGGATGTGTGGGTCCAATGTCCCCGGCACGGAGGCCCTGAGGGAGGCTGGGACTTGCCATGATGCTCAGCACATCATATGGAAGCTCGGGGTCTCCTGCCTCCCAGCCCGAGGCCCACGCTCCAGTCCCCTGCGGTGTGCTGCAGTCTGGGGAGGAAGGCATAAGGAGGTGACAAGGGCCTCTCCTCCGGAAGGAGATCTGGTCCCTGACTTCAGGGAACTGCAGCCTGGACCCGGAGGCTGGATGCCTTCCCAAGCGGTGTTTTAGACATGCCCCAGAGTGGAAGGGCTGGAGGAGCTCCCAGGAGGGTTAAACACCCAGGAAGCCTGGGAGGGAAGGCTGGGCAATGCTGCACAAAAACGGTGCGCGGATCATGGTGTGAGAGGAAGTGCTGGAAGAGGAGGGGATGGGGCTGGAGAGGTTGCTGATCACGCGTGTCTGGCAGGCTGGGCTTGGGAGACCAGACCAGCCAGCGTGGGCGGTGCAGAGCCAGGCACTGTTTCTGACCTCATTATTCAGAGACCTTATTCAGAGACCCCAGGCTTGCTCCAAAGAGATGTGGTGGGGGTGGCTGTGACGGTGGGATGGGGTGGGAGGCGAGACTGGAGATTGGGAAAATCAGACCCCTTGGAAGGGGCCAGTGCCATACTCCCAGGGAGCAGATCTGTGATTGGGTTGGGCAGAAAGGGAGGGGGGAGCTGGGCGGGGACCTGTATGTGACCTGACCCTGCCCCCTTCCTTTCCCTCTGAAGCTCCTGCAGGAGAGAGAGGACTCCAGGCTCCCAGCCCTCCTCTGCGACCCAGGCCTGCCAGCTCGGTGTCACTGCCTATCGGACATCTGGGGTGCATCTCCCTCTTGACCTAAGAGCCCCGCGGAGGAGGCCTCGCCACAGCACTGCCTATTTGGGTATCCTGTTTCTGAATGTGCAAAATGTTTAATGTCCAAAATGCTTAACGTCTTTTTTTAAGCCTTCAGGTGTTTTATAAGCTTTCAGACCCTTTTTATGATGTGGGGCAACTCTTTGATTGAGGTTGGGTATTCTTGTACCTTCCCATCCCTTATTCCTTTGGATGCTGGGGCCTTTTTATGTGTCTTATAAAAACAGGATTGCGCAATCAATCTGTCAGCGGGGTTCTGAGTGGGTTCATATGCCAGTGTTTTCATGTGTCTTGTGATTGTGCACTTACCTGTGCACCCATGTACGCACCCATGCATGTGGAAACAGGAAGATGTTTTCACTTTGCGTCTAGGTTTGTGTGTGTGAACAAATAATAAACCCTTGTTGTTGTAAGGCACTGAGAAATATGGGTTGTTTGTTACCACAGTGTAACCTAGACTATCCCCACCCTAACGGTCTGTTTCAGTTCACATTATCGGAAGTGAGAGTCACTTGGGTTTTCACAAGGCTAGAGAAGGGCATGGTAGAGGGGAAGGAGTAGCAAATTTATCCACTGGGTGATGAAGTACCCACCCTCTGCCTGGCACAGACTGTTTTCAGTAGTCTGGAGGGCCACGGATCACCGTGCCCGCGGGATCAGGCCGATCAGGTCAAGGAGCAGAGCAGAGGCCAGGCGGGCTGTGGCCAAGTGAGAGTGCATGAGGGGCAACTGCCGTGGGGCTCCAGCCAAGGGCTTCCATGCAAGAAGGTGGGCTCATTGTTGCCCAACCTACTGCTTTTTTCAAGAGAAGATGGGACTCTGGATTTCGAGGTAAAATGACTCCATTTGTGAGCAGTGGCACGGGTTTCCTCTTTGAGCCCTGTTCCTGTGGGCCAGAACAAACAGTGCTGCTGGACAATCTTGGCTGTGGGGAGACCAGTGCATTTCTAGTCCAAGGTGAACTTTACAGTGGGGGAAATCGAGGCCAATCGGGACAAGAAGGATCCAAGGGGGGAAACGAATTCGAACTGGGCCCAACTTTTGAAGGACCCACGAAATATAAGGGAGAGTCACCACCTCATACTTGCTCTGTGCTCGCTCTGTGCTAAGCACATACAAACTCACAACAACTCTGCAAGTGAAGCATTATTCTTAAAAAATTTTTTAGCTATAGATGGACACAATACCTTTATATCTATCTATCTATCTATTTATTTATTTTTATGTGGTGCTGGGGATCGAACCCAGGGCCTCACACATGCCAGGCAAGCACTCTGCCACTGAGCCACAACCCCAGCCTCAAGGAAGCATTATTCTTGCCATGGAATCTGTGAGGAAACCCACTCAAGGGAGGGAAAGTGACTCACATCAGCGTTTTCATGGGAAATTTGAGCAAATATCAGGGAAAGTGCCTTGTCTTTGTCAGGCCCTAAATTAGCTGGTGATTTATTCTTATAAGGCATCAAACGAAGGGTTCAGACCTCAAAGCAACAGCAGCAGTCAGAAGGCCTTTTCAAAAGCACGTGGCCCCTCTATTTCCCACCCAAGGTCACAGTATGTAGTCATCGATCAGATGTCTCTTCCCTGCACCTGTTCCTCTATCCTCTGCTGATGTTCTAAAAAAATGGAGGAACTGCCCCGCCCCCCACAAGGCAGGCAAGGAAGCTCAGCTAGACACTCCTGGACTTGGCCTTTTCCCCATGCTTGTTACGTCTCTATGTCCTTCCCTGCCCTGATTTTACTCCAGACAGATTGATGGAGATGACATGGAATCACGACCACTCATCTTCTTGTTGTTCATTTGGTGTTTTATTTGTCTGTTTCTTCATTCGTTTTGGAGCCCCAAGAAGTCAGGTTTCTCCTATTCTCTGTGCGATGGGGAGGGGCAAAACAAGCATGCACACATCACTGAGGACTCAGAGCAAGATGGGAGTCCATCTCATACAACCGATTCTTCCTAGATGTGTTACGTGCATAAATGGTCCAAGGCCCTCCTACACCAGTGACAGATAAAGGGTTCCCCATATTCCTGAAGGGAGGGAGCAGAAGTACTGGAGAAAGCCCAAGACCCTACCATGCAACTATGTCCCAGGCACACCATGGACCCCACGATGGGTTGGGTACAAGAGCAGGTATATGTTGGTAAAAGGATACGGCAGGAGAAAGGGGAAGAAAAGAGAAACAACGTGCAGAAGTGGGGGCAAGGAGTGAGGCCCTCTCTGTTTCTTGAGGCTCACCATCCTTTACATGCAGGGCTGTTTTCAGACTTGACACAGCTGTCACACACGCACACACATAGGCACGTGAATGTGCACGCTCACATGGATTTCTGTAAAGTTTAGCACAGGCTGTTTCTGGTGTGTTTGGGGAACCTCAGGACGCCTTTGTAAATGTTCACTATCACGTGTTCTTGTGTTTCTCATTTTGTCACGTACCACCCCAGCTGACAGGTTGAAAACATCACGGTAAAGAGCACTTTAACAGTTATGTCTTGAATCTCTTGGGTTATGTCACCACTTTAGCTAGGCCTGAGCATACCCACCCTATCTGAGCCTCCAGAGTGACTCGATCTCACCTGGTAGGTGAAGAGTTAACAACGGGGTCTCTGGGGTTAGGGGAGGGTGGGGGGATGTCTGGCACTGTCCCCTTTGCTGCTTGTGGGATCCAAAAGGGATACCAGTGAATGGTGTGTGGGGAGGACACACATTTCCACCATTGAGATGCAATAACTGTAAATAACCTCGAGAACATAGATGATAGTGAGGTGCAGGAGAATGATTAGGGATTGGTGAATTTCAAGCAAGTATTACCTTTGTTTCCCATCTAGAGGATGTGATCGTTACTTCATATGATTGGGCTTTTCATAAGGGCTGTATTCAACAACTGGCTCTCAAAAGCCTGAAAATGTAACAGTCAGCATGTATGGTCCAGTAGGAGCTGGCTCCAGCACTCCTCTGATTTTGACCTTGGCCCAGGGAGACCAGTCTTCCAGAGTAGGCCACGTGAACAATGCACGCACACAAAGGGTTGTGACTTCTGGTCTCTAACCACGAACGGCTTCACACATGTATGTGGGAAAGTACTATTTTTAACCCCTCAAATGGAATGGCTTGGGACAAACATTGAGCTGAAGGAACAGCCAAAAGTGCTTATGTGGGAAGGTGCACTACTGGAGGGGGCCAAAGTGGGTAGAAGTGCACGGGAGGGATGCCAGGATTGGCGAAGCCCATACAGGGGTGCATTCCCCAGATTTCTTAAAGGATAAGGGAATGGGGGCCACTGGTGTCACCTGGGCCCTGCACTTGTATCTCTCACGAGACAGAGAGACATTCTTTCTTTCCCTCCTGGTGCTTAGATCCATGCTACACAGGGTCCACAAACTCCTCTGTTTGCCTTCTTTTTTTCCCACTTTAAAACACATCCTTGCAAATACTTGCTCACCAGATGGAGAACAGTGTTATTTCAGGGAATGGATGCATTGACCATACGACAAGGGGCCTTGTGAAGTGTTCAGAGCCAAATGCTTGAATCGCCTTTTCAAAAGTGTTGCTTTTGCTACCGTGTTCTTTCAGCGAACGGATGTGCGAGCCACAATGGAATGCATGTAGTGAAGTGCTTAAGCCACATGAATAGAAGCAGTTACCCAACGTGAAAATAAATATCTGTGAGATCACTCCATAGTGCTCTGCAGAGGCACCCCTTATTCCTTTCAATATCAACAGAATGGATGTGCCATGGCATAGTCCAATAATCTTATGTTGATGGATGCTTTGACTCTTTCTCTACTTGCTGTTACAAACCCTGGCTGCACTGACATAATCTTTACTATTTTTATTGCTATATTTTGGAATGGATCTGTAGATGTATTATTGCTGCTTAAAGGGTAAAAATCACAGGGTATCTTGCTCACTACTGTCAAATCCCCCTTCAGAAAGGTTGTGTCATTATCCATTCCCCATCAATATCTGACAGCACAAATTTTCCCAGTGCCTCACCAGGAGAGCTGCCAGAAGTTTTGATTGTGTTCACCCCATAGGTGACAAATGACATGCTAGTGTATATTTTAGCTTGCATATCTCTTGACTTTGCACAACTTTTTCGTGTGGTTCACAGTCATTCTTGTTTTCTTTTTTGGCTAGGCTCTCTTAATTTATATTATTGGCCCAGTTTCTACAGAGACTCAGCTTTCTTTTCCCTCTACAAAACACTCCTTTATATCTCAGGGATATATTGGGAGAGTTGCCTCTTTCTCTGATGTAAATTGCAAAACATTTCCCCCTATTGCCGTGCAACATTTTTTACGTCGTGGCGTTTTGGTTCATTTCATGTTTATTCTGTCATCTTTATCAATACATTGACTTACTTCTCCTGGAGATTTCCCATTCTTAAGTTACAGAGGATTGACACTTGAAACACTTACATGGTTTCACACTTTACATTTTAGACTGCAATCCATTTTGTAATTTATACCCATTTGTGGTGTGAGCCAGAGTTAGGGGTTCCCCACGGGAGTGGCATTAGCATGACGGTGGTAGAGAAACCCATGCACACGGGTGAGAAGTGTAGAGATCAAGTGTGAAGGCACAGTACATTGGCCACGGTTAAAAAAAAAAAAAAAGGAGGAGGAGCAGGAGGCGGAGGAGATGGAGGAGACAGAGGAGGAGATGTTTCTACTGAAAGGTGTATTCCCAGAACGGGGCATAGCTCTAGTGCCCACCCTCTATTCTACACAGTCTAGAGCAACCGGGAGGAAATCTTTAATAGCGGGCTCCTGTCCTGGGACTTCCAGGAAAATCATGTCCGTCATCCAATGCTCTGGCACATCTGAGGCCTGCGTGTTGATATAGATTCTGTCTCTCCTGACTTGGAAGTCGGAAGCAACCTGAGACAGAGTTTGGAAGGCCCTGAAGACAGCCCAGCAGGCTTCAGGAGCTGCATGCAGTTCCATAGGCAGGCACCTGGGGAAGAGAGAGATCAGAAAAGGTTGGAGCAGGGGTCATTGAACCTCCACCAATTGGAGAGCCTCTTCCTATGCACTGAGCCAGAATGAAAAGATGGGGAGAAGCGGTGGCTTCCTCAAATACCCAAGTGCCAACAGAAGAGTGCAAGACATGTAAGTCAGCACAGAAACATGGGCCAATCAGAAGAACCCAACAACTTCCAGAAGCTGACCTTCAAGAAACAGGGACATATGAGCAGCCTGACAAAGAATTTGAAATGCCCGTCACAAACGTCTTTGACAAGCTGAAAGGAGACACAGGTGAAGAGCTGAACGACTCCAAATACAAACCGAGAGTGTGTGTGAACACATCTGGAAGACTCACACTTCCTGGTTTCAAAGCACACGTTACAAGACTATGGATTTCTAAAGGGTATGAAGTCAGAAAATCGGCCAAGGGAATAGAACAGAGGAAAGATAGTGTAATGAGCCGGACATAACTTTACTATGTTCGTATATGAAGGCATCACCCGTGAGACTCCACATCATATACACCCACAAGAATGGGATCCTGATTACAATAAGTTATATTCCATGTATGGATAATATGTCAAAACACACTCTACTGTCATGTATATCTAAAAAGAACAAATCTTAAAAACAGGCAAACTATGGGATGGGAGGAAGTGTTTCCATATCATGTATTTGAAAACTGGTTGACATCCAGAATGAATGGTGAAGTCCCACAACTCAAAACAAAAGTTCTAACCCAGTTTAAAAAAAAATGGGCAAAGGACTAGAGTTGGGTTTTCTCTGAAGATGAGGAACAAATGGCTGAGAAACTCCAGAAAAGATGTTCCAGGTCACTATGCATGAAGGTCATATGCATCTAATCCAGAATGAGAATTCGCATCACCCCCATTAGGATGACTGCTCTCACACAATAAGAAAACAGGTGCTAGCGAGGATGAGGAGAAATTGAAAGCCTTGGAGAGTACTGGTGAGGATGCCAACCACTGCAGACTTGAAAAAGGGTACTCACGTTCCTCGAAAGCTGAAAAACCGAACCACCACGTGATCCTGTGATTCCCCCTACTGGGTATATAACCCCCCAGCCTGAAAGCAAGGTATCAAGCAGACATTCAAGTGGCTGTGTTTGAAGCAGCATCACTCACGAAAGCCAACCCAGTAGCCCAATGACAGGTGAATGGATGAGCAAAACGGGGAGTCCATATGGAAGGGAATATCATTCAGCCTTGAAAAGGAAGGGAATTTGCACACATGCTAGGACATGGATGAACCTTGAGGAACTCAGGCTAGGTGATGAGATGTAAGCCGGTCACAAAGGCACAAACGTTGTGGGATTACACTTGTAGAACATGTCCAGAGTACTCAGATTCATTGAGTTGGAGAGCAGAATGATAGATACCAGGGGCTAAGGAGAGGGGGAAAGGGAAGTTGGTGTTCAATAGCGTTTCAGAAGAGTGACATGAAAGGGGGCATTGGAAACTTGTTCTGCAATGATGTGAGTATACTTAATATTACTAAACTGAACACCTAAAAAGAGGTAAGAGGGAAGGTGTATGTCCCCTGTGGTTGCTTTTGTTTTTTCTTAAGCACCAAGAACACACACACACACACACATCTTTCCTCACGGATTGGAGAAATCATCTTGGTCGTGCATTAAATTTCCCTGTGCGTGTGAGTCTATTTCCAGATTTTCTATTCCATTTCTTCAGTCTGCCTACGAATGCACAAATACCAAACTGTTTTAACGTTTGGGACCTCAGATTTCCAGGCAGCAGTTGGCTTTGTGACCTCAGTCACCTGACTGTTTCAAGAGAAGCTATCCACTTTCATTTTGTCCGGCTTCTTCTTGTTCTGAGGAAGAAAGTGACAGCATTCAAGCTCTGTACAGATCAGAGGGTTGCTTTAAGTGTTGAAGTCACTGTTCCAGAAGAAATTAATTTAATACACGATCAGGTATGATTTAAATAAACTTCTTTATTTTAGGCTAGTTGTAGTTTGAGAGTGGAGTGGAAGGATGGTTCTGTGATTCTCACAATCCCCGGTACCTAACAGGTGACGTAAAATACAACTAAGCATTCGTGTCACACAAATTTGTGGGTATGGTTTCAGCTATGGTTTTGGGTCACTCTGCTGACTAGAGTAAGAATGTCACAATGATGGCATTACTACCTAGCGGAAGCAGGATGAGATACGCAGAACACCTGGATGTGGGTTTACAACACACGCATATCACAAAATGGTCCACATTTTACAAGAACAGATTCCAACACAGCAGTAGACATGAACCTCCTGAGACTGTTAGGCCTCTGTCAGAGGAGAAAAGTAATGAGGGTAAAAGGGACTCAAGGAACAATCCAAACCCAGGCGGGACCTTGCAGAGATCAGAGGTAACAATGTGCACCTAACCCAGGATTATAGTTGAGAACTCCATCCTCAATTTTTGCAGCCATGGAATCATACGCAGAAAACCAGGAGAAAGTATTGAATTGGATGTCTTTCCTCCTGCCTTGTTTATGGAATTCGGATCGTCCTTCCCACTGAGATACCTAGAGAACTGGTACACACAAGGAAACCAACATTTCTCAAATCACTAGCCAGCTGGTGAAAAATGGCCAGGCCAAGATCCTTTGGTGCTGCAAACAGACAGATAGCAGCCTGCTACCGGCTGAGCGATGTTTGCCAAGATGGGCAGAGAAAGCTGAGTGCAAAGGAGTCCTTCTCGTAGCGTCTTGAGGCCAGGATGACAAAAGAAGAGTCTACAACCTGCCAAGGGTAATGGTTCCGTGCTCTACTGGGTGACAGTGAGTATGGAGCAGCTTTGTGGGATCCGAGTCATTCATAAGGGCTTAGTCTCTGATGACACATGAAGGTCATTGCAGAAGGCTAATGCCCTGCCCTCAATCTCCACGAAGTTGCCACTGAAAATCTGCCCTGGAAGAATATAAAATCAACCAAATCTTCAAATAACACTCACAAGGGGGCTTTGTTTAGGTGGTTTTAACTACTCAAGACCTTTATTAACAGCTGCTTGCAGTCTGTTGAGTTTTTGAAAACACCAAGTTGTAAAGTTTTATTGCAAATAAAAATGATGGGCAAAAAACTATCAACTCATCAGGCACAAAACGATTTCAGAACCTTTAAAGGTGTATTGAGGGGGGAAACGTCTTTTTAGAAAAAAAAAAAAAAACGTTTGTGATGATCAAAAAGAGACATCTTTAGGTTAAAAAACACCAATGATAAATTAAAAGAATAACATAGTGCATAGATAATGCAGGTGTTTCTGTTGATCTGGCCAATGGGCAAAAAGCAAGCCCATAAGGTCCTCAGCTCTGACCTTTTGTTCATTTCTTCCTGGGGGAATATCCCATTCATCCCTTCTTGTGAGAAACTAAACCTGAGGAGGGTAGAGGTGGCAATCTGACCTTTGTCCTCCAGGCTCTGCTGGGCCTTGGGAGTGCATGAATTCTCCTCTGGTGGATCACTTGCATCTTGTGGTTTAGGGACTGCCCGGGCATCTGTCTGGGCCCTTGAGTTGCAGCAGTACCTCTGTGGACATGGCTGCTAAACTTTGGTCTCATGTCCCTGCTTTCCTTAACCTCTTCATCGCAGCCCTCTCTGGGCTGTCTTGGGTGAGCAGCGCACATGCAGCTCACCAATTCATATCCAGTCTCACCGGTCTACCTCGCTCCCCTGCACCCTGGGGTTGTCATGTCTCCCTGCACAGGAGGGTGGAACGCTGTGGTCGAGGGCCATAAGGTCTCTGTGGGTAGTAAGGTGGGAACTTTCATCTGTTACAGGGTCGCCATCCTCGGGCCTGCCCTCTCCTTCCCCTCACTCACCTTGTGGTAATTCTGCGGGTAAGTGTGTGGAGGACCCCTATGACGTGGACAGAGATAGCGTCCATGATGGTTTCTTCTGTGCATACTAACGGCTTCACACTGGCAACTCCATCAGGGCTGGTGACCTCTGCTGGGCTGGTGACCTCTGCTGCGCCTGCACCCTCCCCCGGCCTCCAACAGCATCAAACTCCAACATCTCTCTATTCCCTACACTGCGACGTTACTTCCTGGGGCTAGCCTTCTTTGTGGCAATCTGGCATGGAAATACATCTTCCTTAGCGCCAGCCCCATTGACGAAACCATATCCCTTTCTTCTACTGAACCATTTTTACTGTGCCCCAAACTTTCCTTGGGATGATCTTGCCCCCTCCAGCAGGAGCCGCCACTAAGGAGAGGCCACCTGCGCCACCACTGCCTGCACCTCTGCGGCCACTGCTGCTGCTGGCCACAGGACTGGACTTGTTGTTAGCAGCACTGAGGAAGGGCAAGACCAGAGGCTGAAGGGTTTGGGTCTCCCTGCTCAAGTTGGCAGTGATGGTGACAAGAGCCCCTGCTCACAGCTGTGCCACCTCCTCCTAGCATGTGATAGTAACTAGGCTGGCTGGGGCACTGGGGCTGCCCAGGATGCTCTAAAAAAGATTTAGAATATGGTGAGAAATTAATAAAAGTGAGAGGGAATGGTACACCTTAATTAAAACGCACAGCAACCCCCCCCACACACACACACACACACATCTAAATTTACTGTGTCTAAGGACCTAAGAGAAAAGAATGACATTCCTGGTGGAAAAAGAACCCATTAGTATGACATAGGATATTTGGGAAAGGAAGAGTTACAACATTTGGAAGAGGAAAAATACAGCACACATTAGTAAATCCACATCAAGCTCAAACATGAGAGTAGAATGTACGGAGCAGGCAGTCCTTTGTATCTGTATTGGCCTGTATCTCCAGAGAAACAAAAGCAACAAAGCATATGTATGATTTATTATAAGTGATTATGGAGGCAGAGACTACCCATGATCCACCCTCTGCAAGCTGCAGACCCAGGAAGGCCGCTGGTACAGATCAAAGACCTGAGTGCTGAAGAGTCAACAGGGCAGACTCCAGGCAGTTTGAAGCCTGAGAACCAGGAACACCGGGGGCAGGAGAAGACACATGTCACAGCTCATGCCCTCAGGCAGAGAAAAGGTGACTCCAACCTTCCTCTGCCTTGGTTTTTCTTTCTGGACCTCAAGTGACTGGATGATGCCTGCCCACATGGGGCAGAGAAAGCCACATTGCTCCTTCTACAGATAAAATCGCCCGCCTCTTCAGGAAACACCCTCACAGACGCCCATATCTAGAGTTTAGCCAGATGTCCAGGTGGCCCATGATCCAGACACGCTGACCCATAAGATGAATGATCACAGTTCTTTAGACCAGAAGGGACCTAAATGGGTAAATCGACCCTAGGTAAAATACCATATCTGGAATGAAGCACAGAGACACAAAGGAAAGGACTACAGAGAAGAGAGGGTCTAACATACTCATTTGTGTCTCATAAGGACGAGGGAGAGAGAGAGAGAGAGAGAGAGAGAGAGAGAGAGAGAGAGAGAGAGAGAGAGACGCAAAATTTGAATTCATAATGGAGGGGAATTTTCCAAAACTGACCAAAGACACAGAGGCACAGATTTAGGAAGCGCTCCGTGAAGCCCAGTAGGATCAGAAAACCATGCCATACATATCATCACTGCGCTGTAGAAATGCAGAGATGAAGAGAGATCTCAAAAACCATCAAGAAAAAGAGCACTTCACCTCCAAAGAAGCCACAGTTATCCCTCCAGGAAACTCGTCATGACCATCTACGGAAACCAAAGATGGAGAAACTCCGAGAAGGGCTGAAAGGGAGCTAACTGCCAGGCTAGCTATCCATATGTGTGAAAATATTCTCAAAAGTGAAAGTGAGATAAAATTATTTTCACTTTTGTGCCTCAAAGGACACTATCAATAATGTGAAAGGGCAGCCCAGAGAATGGGAGAAAATACTTTCAAGCTACTGAAAACATTTCCTACCCATGCATTCAATAATGTGTTCGAATGATCTTTGTTTTCCTCTAAGGTCGGTTACACAGATGTTCAGTAAGTGCAAAAAAAGATGCCCAGCACCACTTGCCATCAAGGAAATGTAAGTCAAAACAATGGGGTAACACTTCAAACAATCAGAGTGACAATGGACCGAAACAAATAAATAAATAAATCAGTAAGACCAAACTGAAACAAAAACAACAAATAACAGCAAATGTTGTTGAGAACGTAGAGACATTAGAGCCATTGTGCATTGCTGGTGGGAAGCGTAGCATGGTACAGTCACTGTGGAGAACAGTACGGCAGCCCCTGAAAAAGCTCAGCTAGACTTAGTATATGACGATCCAGCAATTCCGCTTCTGAGTATATACCCCCAAGGACTGATATTTGCACAGCCACACTCAAAGCAGCATCACTCACACTAGCCAAAAGGTGGAACGATGGATGTCTATTGTTGGATGGGGGATAAACAAGATGTGATTGATGCATCCCACGGAATCTTATTCAGCCTGAGAAAGGACTGGAATCCCGACATAGGCTGCAATATGGATGAACCTTGAAGACATTAAGCTTTGTGAAACAAGCCAGTCGAAAAAGAGACAAACATTGTTGAATCCACTTTTCTGAATTCCCTAGAGTGGGCAAATCCAGAGAGACAGAACATGGAATGGTGGATTCCACAGGATGGGGAGTACTGGGAATGGGGAACTGTGGTTTCAGGGTTATACAGTTCCAGTTTGGGAGGATAAAAACATTCAGCAGGTGGAGGGTGGTAATGGTCATACAAAGACGTTACTGCACCTAGTGCCACTGAACTGGACACGTAAAATGGTAAATTTTATGTAGTGCAAATTTCACCACATCAAAACTGGTTTTGAACTTCAACAAATGAAGAGAACTCATCACCAGCACAACCACAGTACTAAATCAGTGAAGGGAGATCTTTCAGAATGACAGTAATTTTCCAGATGGAATCATGGGAATTCAGGAAGGGATGGAGAGCATCTATCGTTTCTTCTACAGTTAAAAATTATTTTCTCTTTAGGAAATCCTGAGGGGAACACTTCTTTCTTTCACTCCTTGAAGCTGTGCTCCCAGTGATCAAAATATTTCTGAAGTCTAAGCACAAACCCTTTTCCCTTATAAGCCCCACGCATAGGAGCGCCTAAACCATAAAGCTCACTGAGGACCCTGATGAGAGGTGACATGGATCTGTGGGTTCAGGACATTTTCAAGGGACCTGAAGCTGGGATAATGACATAGACCTCTACCTTGCAAGCAGTAGGGTCCCATTTGAGGAGAGTCATGTTCTGTTCCTCAGTAAGATAAAGAGGTGGCTTCTTTCTCTGATTAAAAAAGGAACACGTCCTCATGGAAAATACTTACAACACCACACAAACCTGTAACTGGGAAAACTTGCTATAAAGTGCTTCCTTCTTCCCTGCTCACAGGTGACATGTGTTTTCTTTGTAAGGCACTTTCTGGGCATACAATTCTTAATCCATTTTTGCTGCCAAAGAATGGCATACCTGACTCTGGGCAAGTTTTAATGAACAGAAGTTCGTTGGCCCACAGTTTTGGTGCTGGGAAGTCCAACATCAAGGTGGTGCATCTTCCAAGGGGCTTCTTGCTGCGTCACTGCATGGCAGATGGAGAGAGGATGTGAGAGGCCTAGAGGGGGCCCAACTTGCTCTTTTATAGCAGCACCAGTCCCAGCTTTGAGGGTGGAGCCCTCCTGCCCTAATTCCCTCCTCAGGATCCCACCTCTTAACATGTTACAACTGCAATTGAACTTCCAACATGAGTTTTTGGGGGAAGGAAAAAGTTCACACCGTAGCAACACTCCAGGACACTTGGTGGTGAATTTTGTGTGTCAGCTTGACTGGACCAAGAGGTGCCCAGATATCTGCTCAACTGTTATTCTGGGCGTTTCTGTGATACTGCTTTGCGGTAAGATAAACATGTATACCAGCAGCCTGGGCCCTCCCTATTGGGGATGGACCTCGCCCAATCAGTTCAGGACCTGAATAGGCCCAAGAAGCTCACTCTCCTCAACATAAGAGAGAATTTCTTCAACCTGAGGACATTTGAAGTGGCATATTGGGTATTTCCTGCCAGAGAAAGCAGTACTGCCTGGGTCTTGAGGCTGCTGGTCTTCAGACTAGAACTACACCATCAGCTGTCCTGGGTTTAGTGACTCAACCTGCAGATCTTTTTATCTGCTTGCCTACATAATCTCAGGAGATATATATATATATATTTAAAATTCATATATATATATATATATATATATATATTTACATATATATATATATATATATATTTACATACTTTGGGTCTGTTTCTCCATTTCCGTGGAATTTCCTGGAGAATATAGATTTTCAAGTCTGGTTGGATTTAAAGACACCAAGAACTCCATTTCCTGTGGTACACAGAGCCCGGTTAGTCCATGGCATAAGCCAGCAATAGAGATAAGCAAAATATCACCACAAGATACTCTTGATTAACTACCTTTGAGAAGCAAGGATCTCAGCGAGTTTGCGTATAATGCTCTTGAACAGTTTTGTCAAACTAACTAATGAGTAGAATGAGGCCGGCTTGTTGCTTTTAGGTTGCATCACAAAGTCAACAAGCAAAAGATGGTCCCAGGGATTGCAAGTCCCAGCTCACATGTGACATAAATGAGCTGAAAACTTCTATGTGCTCCCTGAAGGGGACCCTCATCTCCTCTACTCACAAGGCTAAGATTGCTGAAAATCATACTCAGAATGTTATCCCACAAGTGGTTGTCCTGCTCTCAGCCTCGAGGCATGTCTGCTGCAAAAGTTGGAGAGGAATAGGATCCTCAGCAGCGCAACAGGGACACATGGGAAAACCCAGATGAAGCCAGACACATTGAGTCCTTAACTTCTCTGGGGAGTTTCCTTTGCCTTTGGAGGCAGTGGTCCAACCCCCCAGTGGAAGAGATTTTGTTTTTTTCAAGCATGCTTTCAAAATACACTTGCCGATTTTCTTTCTTTCTTTTTGTTGTTGCTGCTGCTGCCTGGGATTGAACCCTGAGGTGCTTAAACACTGAGCTACTCCCCTGCCCTTCATATTTTGAGGCAGGGCCTCACTAAATTTCTTCGAGCAACACTAAGTTACTGAGGCTGGCTTTGACTTTGTGGTTCTCCTGCCTCAGCCTCCCAAGTGTCTGGGATTACAGGTGTGTGCCATTGTGCCCAGCTCCCTTGTTGATTTTCTCATTTTGTGGATCGTCATGAAATTGTTTCCCTATAATTTCATGTGGATATAATGTTATACTTTTTCACCTAGGAATTTGTAGCATTATTTTCTAGTAA